>NW_027261024.1:0-155000 GCF_045791955.1 Oncorhynchus clarkii lewisi
GATATTTGCTCACCATTCTTGTGATCATTTTGACCCCACGGGATGAAATCTTGCGTGGAGCCCCAGATCGAGGGAGATTATCAGTGGTCTTGTATGTCTTCCATTTCCTAATAATTGCTCCCACAGTTGATTTATTCAAACCAAGCTGCTTACCTACTGCAGATTCAGTCTTCCCAGCCTGGTGCAGGTCTACAATTTTGTTTCTGGTGTCCTTTGACAGCTCTTTGGTCTTGGCCATAGTGGAGTTTGGAGTGTGACTGTTTGAGGTTGTGGACAGGTGTATTTTATACGGATAACAAGTTCAAACAGGTGCCATTAACCTGTAGTGACACCCCATCCCGTGAACAGGACCGTTGCCATCATCTGACACTAATTAGCATAACGCAACAGACATAAATCTTCCTAGAAAATATTCCTATTCATGAAAATCACAAGTGAAATATATTGGAACACAGCTTAGCATTTTGTTAATCACACGGTCATCTCAGATTTTCAAAATATGCTCTACAGCCAACGCTAGACAAGCATGTGAAAGTTTATCATAGCATTATGCCTTGCTAGCAGCAGGCAACCTTGTCACGGAAATCAGAAAAGCAATCAAATTAAATCGTTTACCTTTGATGAACTTCGGATGTTTTCACTCACGAGACTCCCAGGTAGACAGCCAAAGTTCATTTTTTCCCAAAATATTATTTTTGTAGGCGAAATAGCTCCGTTTGTTCTTCACATTCATATCTTTACAGTTTTGGAAACGTTAGTGTTTTCTATCCAAAGCTGTCAATTATATGCATATTCTAGCATCTTTTCCTGACAAAATATCCCGTTTAAAACAGGATTTTTTTTCCCCAAAAAATGTAAATACTGCCCCCTAACACCAAGAGGTTACAGGTAACAAGTGGAGGACTTCTTCTTAAAGAAGAAGTTACAGGTCTGTGAGAGCCAGAAATCTTGCTTGTTTGTAGGTGAACAAATACTTATTTTCCACCATAATTTGCAAATAAATTCATTAAAAATCCTACAATGTGATTTTCTGGATTTTTCTAATTTTGTCTGTCATAGTTGAAGTGTACCTATGATGAAAATTACAGGCCTCATCATTTTAAGTGGGAGAACTTGCACAATTGGTGGCTGACTAAATAGTTTTTTGCCCCACTGTATGTAGAATTGTGATATCTACATAAGATACAGTGCCTTGCGAAAGTATTCGGCCCCCTTGAACTTTGCGACCTTTTGCCACATTTCAGGCTTCAAACATAAAGATATAAAACAATTTTTTTGTGAAGAATCAACAACAAGTGGGACACAATCATGAAGTGGAACGACATTTATTGGATATTTCAAACTTTTTTAACAAATCAAAAACTGAAATATTGGGCGTGCAAAATTATTCAGCCCCCTTAAGTTAATACTTTGTAGCGCCACCTTTTGCTGCGATTACAGCTGTAAGTCGCTTGGGGTATGTCTCTATCAGTTTTGCACATCGAGAGACTGACATTTTTTCCCATTCCTCCTTGCAAAACAGCTCGAGCTCAGTGAGGTTGGATGGAGAGCATTTGTGAACAGCAGTTTTCACTTCTTTCCACAGATTCTCGATTGGATTCAGGTCTGGACTTTGACTTGGCCATTCTAACACCTGGATGTGTTTATTTTTGAACCATTCCATTGTAGATTTTGCTTTATGTTTTGGATCATTGTCTTGTTGGAAGACAAATCTCCGTCCCAGTCTCAGGTCTTTTGCAGACTCCATCAGGTTCTTCCAGAATGGTCCTGTATTTGGCTCCATCCATCTTCCCATCAATTTTAATCATCTTCCATGTCCCTGCTGAAGAAAAGCAGGCCCAAACCATGATGCTGCCACCACCATGTTTGACAGTGGGGATGGTGTGTTCAGTGTGATGAGCTGTGTTGCTTTTACGCTAAACATAACGTTTTGCATTGTTGCCAAAAAGTTCAATTTTGGTTTCATCTGACCAGAGCACCTTCTTCCACATGTTTGGTGTCTCCCAGGTGGCTTGTGGCAAACTTTAAACAACACTTTTTATGGATATCTTTAAGAAATGTCTTTCTTCTTGCCACTCTTCCATAAAGGCCAGATTTGTGCAATATACGACTGATTGTTGTCCTATGGACAGTCTCCCACCTCAGCTGTAGATCTCTGCAGTTCATCCAGAGCGATTATGGGCCTCTTGGCTGCATCTCTGATCAGTCTTCTCCTTGTATGAGCTGAAAGTTTAGAGGGACGGCCAGGTCTTGGTAGATTTGCAGTGGTCTGATACTCCTTCCATTTCAATATTATCGCTTGCACAGTGCTCCTTGGGATGTTTAAAGCTTGGGAAATCTTTTTGTATCCAAATCCAGCTTTAAACTTCTTCACAACAGTATCTCGGACCTGCCTGGTGTGTTCCTTGTTCTTCATGATGCTCTCTGCACTTTTAACGGATCTCTGAGACTATCACAGTGCAGGTGCATTTATACGGAGACTTGATTACACACAGGTGGATTGTATTTATCATCATTAGTCATTTAGGTCAACATTGGATCATTCAGAGATCCTCACTGAACTTCTGGAGAGAGTTTGCTGCACTGAAAGTAAAGGGGCTGAATAATTTTGCATGCCCAATTTTTCCGTTTTTGATTTGTTAAAAAAGTTTGAAATATCCAATAAATGTCGTTCCACTTCATGATTGTGTCCCACTTGTTGTTGATTCTTCACAAAAAAATACAGTTTTATATCTTTATGTTTGAAGCCTGAAATGTGGCAAAAGGTCGCAAAGTTCAAGGGGGCCGACCGAATACTTTCGCAAGGCACTGTAGTATTGGCACCTAAGTATCGGTATAATATCGCATCGTAAGGTCCCTGGCAATTCCCAGCCCGAGATGTGTCCCCTTACCTCCCATCCGTCCCATGTCTCTGGCTCCGAATCCCCCCATGCTGTCCATGCCACCAAACCCTCCAGGAAACACACAGTATTATATTAATGGATAGTCACAACAACCCATGTGTTGTCCAGTCATGTAACAAAGTGAATCAGTAGAGATCTATTATCTAGGACCTTACCTCCTAGTCTGCTCATCCCTCCATACCCAGGTCCCCCCTCCATACCTGACAGACAGAATCACACACTTCACATCTCACATGGATTTGTTTTGTACTAAAGCTTATTCTACATGACCTCTAGACAACTTTCCACCAATTTCCACCCATTTCAGTGGTCGGGGGTGCGGGAGTCAGTATGTGATGTAAGTGCTTGGAGAAGGTACAGGAACAACAGACAGAGGGTTTAAAACATACAGCTACTCTTCACAACCGATAACTATGAACCGACTGGCTCCTCCATTGACCTGCAGTCTGTGTGTGTGGTTTAACCTCTTCATCCTACCCCCTCCTTTTTTGAACATTCTGTTAAAAATCGCGCAACTTTTCAGCGTCCTGCTACTCATGCCAGGAATATAGTATATGCATATGATTAGTATGTGTGGATAGAAAACACTCTGAAGTTTATAAAACTGGTTAAATCACGGCTGTGACTATAACAGAGCGTGTGTTTCATTGAAAAACGCAAGAAAAACTGCTCTCTGAAAGCAAAAAATAATTTCCATAAGTCACTTCCACCAGTTGTTAAAGGAGAACAGAATTTAATGGGAATTTGCCTGCACCGTCTACAAATTCCGCACGATGGCGCCATTGTACTAATTTTCAATCGAATTAATTGTTGGAAAATCCATCTGTCTGACCCCAAGTTTTCCAGTCTTCACCCGGAAGCAGTTTAGGGAGAGATCAGATTGCATTGTTTTTGAAGTGAGGACCTATTGAAGAGACATCGCCCTGTAATCATTTAGATAGATTATAAACGTTTACTAATACCTAAAGTTGGATTACAAAAGGATTTCGAAGTGTTTTGTGAAAGTTTATCGTCGACTTTTTTAATTTTAAAAAATTACGCAGCGTTTAAAAACGATGAATTTTTCTGAATGACACTACTTCTATACAAAGCTATTTTGGGTATATATGGACCGATTTAAACGAAAAAAAGACCCAATAGTGATGTTTATGGGGCATATAGGAGTGCCAAGAAAGAAGCTCGTCTAAGGTAATGAATGTTTTATATTTTATTTCTGCGTTTTGGGTAGCGCCGTCTATCGCAAAATCTGTTGTTTACGTGTCGAGCTGGCATTTTGGGGGGTGCATGCTATCAGATAATAGCTTCTGATGCTTTCGCCGAAAAGCATTTTAAAAATCTGACTTGCTGGCTAGGTTCACAACGAGTGTAGCTTTAATTTAATACCCTGCTTGTGAATTTTGATCAAGGTTTGAGTTTTAACGAGTACATTTAGCATTTAGCGTAGCGCATTTGCATTTCCAGGTGCCTACTTGGGACATATGCGTCTCAAGTAGGGGCAAGAAGTTAAATAGTAACAGTGTGTTTGCTGGAGTACTATGGCAAGGTTAGGGGTCAGTACTAACCTGCAGGGCCCATGTTGCCCATTCCTCCTCCACCACTCAGCCGGTTGGCATTGATAGGTTGTCCTCCTGGTCCCAGGCCCATCCCAATACCTCCCAGACCCCCTACACACAGAGGACACAGAGTTGGAGTTTGTTTGACCACACAAACATAACATCCCTTATGTAATGCCTTGGTTCACTGGAGAACAGAACACTGAGCCAACTAGCTGACAACACGACCCATTTCTGATAGAGATAATGCTGAAGTCATTCTAACATGTAGGTGTTTTCTAGAGAAAGGGACAGGATGTCAGAAAGGGACAGGATGTGTACTCACGTGGTAACTGAGGAGCTTTCTCCACCGGGTGGAAATCATCAGCTGGCATAGACTTGTCATCCTGAAACACACAGAAACAACATATCAAGAGGTGGTTCTCACACAACATATTACCACACCAACATGTAACAGCCTCTATTTTATTTAACTAGGCAAGTCAGGTAAGAACTCATTCATATTTTCAATGACGGCCTACTGGGGAACAGTGGGTTAACTGCCTTGTTCAGGGGCAGAATGACAGATTTTTACCGTGTCAGTTTGGGGATTCGATCTTGCAACCTTTCGGTTACAAGTCCAACGCTCAAACCACTAGGCTACCTGCCACCCCAATGACCTCTATGACCTTCCACACACATTAACTGTGTACAGTGTTACAGTGAAATCAGAAACATGCAAATAACAAAGCACACGTACCATCTTAACATGCATCTGTCTGTCAAACAGCATTTGGCCGTTGAACATGGCTAGAGAACAGAGTTAAGAATGCCAATAAAATTGTCACATGCTTCCTAAACTAACAGTGAAACGTAGTATATAATATATAAAGATACAGATGTAATCTGCAGCCTGTTGGAAGGTGGGTGTGTTCTGTGGTAGTATATAATATATAAAGATACAGATAGAATCTGCAGCCTGTTGGAAGGTGGGTGTGTTCTGTGGTAGTATATAATATATAAAGATACAGATAGAATCTGCAGCCTGTTGGAAGGTGGGTGTGTTCTGTGGTAGTATATAATATATAAAGATACAGATGTAATCTGCAGCCTGTTGGAAGGTGGGTGTGTTCTGTGGTAGTATATAATATATAAAGATACAGATAGAATCTGCAGCCTGTTGGAAGGTGGGTGTGTTCTGTGGTAGTATATAAAGGATACAGATAGCCTGTACAGCCTCCAGGGCCTGTTCGAAGGTAACAGTCCCCATCCCTCTGCTCTTCCCATCCTTATCCTCCTTCACGTCAGCCCTCTTCACTGTTCCTGCCATACCAAACACCTCTTTCAGCTTCTTCCAGCCCACCTTGAAGTCCAGCTGGGAGGAGACCGCAGAGGGGAGGGACCGGGTTAGCATAGAAACAACTTACCACACAACACATCTAAACAGACAGGAGACGACAGAGTTAGCAATAGCATAGAGAACAGTGAAACTAACATGGTCAACATGGAACTTCAAGTTCTAGGAAGACATAGTTGGACTTGAGATTTAGAGTGCACCACTCAAGTTGTCTTCAATTGGTAAACCGGAATATTGGTAGGTTAACTTGGTACTTCAATACAGCAGATATAAATCTAGTGAGGGGAGATGGTCAGAGACAAAGGCACAGAGAAGTGAGACAGACATCAGAGAGTATAGTGTGTATGCTTGTCCTCACGTTGGCTACGAACACAGTAGTCCCTAGGCGTCCGACCCGTAGAGAGCTGATGACTTCATGGGGGACGTTGGGGTTGTTAGCGATGGAAGGGGGTACACCTACACCACCCGGTCCCCCCTCCTGCCCCCTGCCTCCCCCTCCAGGGTACATCCCCCCTGTACGCTGCAGCACACGCCGAGCACGCTCACCATCAGGATCCTGAAAGAGGGAAACAGATAACCCCTAAACTTTGACCTATTACTTCAACTCTTGAGCTTTAGCCGTCCACATCAGGGTTCTGGAGCAGGGAAACAAGGGGTTAAACACCTATGGCCCCATCCTTTGACCTCTGACCTATAATACAACTCTAAACTTTGACGTTAACTAGGCCTAGTTCTCAGTGATTACAGTTACAAACCATGTTAATGTAACCACATTTCCAGCAGGCTGGATTAAAGTGCAGATTTAGCACACCACTAAATTTAATCTCTCATCACTGTGTGGTGCCTAGAGTGTGAACAGGTCCTTACCGCCATGATATTGAGGGGTCTTCCATTCAGATCATATTTGTTCATGACTTCTATGGCCTTCTTCACAAACTCCTCATCTTTGAACTCCACAACACTGCAGGACAGACAGTCAGTGGATGAAGACATGCATAACAATGCCTCATGAAATTAAGGTGTGTCTGAAATAGACCCGATTCCCCATGTACACTACTTTTGACCAGAACCCTATTAGCCGCCCCATGTGACTCTGGTCAAAATTAGTGTACTGAATGGAGAATATAGGGCCCTACACGAGGACGGTACCACAGAATCCAGACAATAAAATTCAAAAATGTATTGAACTTATTTAAAATTTATTTTACCTTTATTTAACTAGGCAAGTCAGTTAAGAACAAATTCTTATTTTCAATAACGGCCTAGGAACAGTGGGTTAACTGCCTGTTCAGGGGCAGAACGACAGATTTGTACCTTGTCAGCTCAGGGGTTTTGAACTTGCAACCTTCCGGTTACTAGTCCAATGCTCTAACCACTAGGCTAACCTGCCGCCCCAACCTAGTAGGGAATCAACTAAATGTCTAAAAAAAAGTATTAATTTGCCCAAGTTTATCATAAGACATTAACAGAATGAGTCAATGATTTGTATTTCCTGCAACTTTCTGAAGAGGCAACGAGAATTCCCCCCACCTGTGCGTGCAGCTACCCCTTTATGTAGCCGTTTGCGACAATGCTAATAAACTCTTCTGGTATATGGAAAGGCTCACCCAAAAACCTTCTACACTAAATGTTCACTACTATAATTATTTGCATAAATCCAGTGGGTATCTGTTTGGCAAACACTACCGTCACATACACTACAAAAACAAAGCAAAATAAAAGCCAATTGCTAGGTGCTGTGTATACCAAAATAATTGACATTGAAGTGTTTTCCCCAGGCCTCAAAATTGGCCTCCTGAGGTGGTTTAAGCATTGAGCAAAACAAAAACGGAGAAAACGGAATTTGGGGAGAAGCAAAACGGAGTCACGCAATATAATTCATACAGATTGTATAGGGCCCTAGGAATAGTGTGTCATTTGAGAAGCACCCCGTGTCCGCCTGGTCTCAGACTAGACTTAACATATAAGTAAATCCAGGACACTGAAATGAGTATGACTTGACACTTTTTACATGAAACAGAAGTTTACTTAAGGCAAAAAACTAAATGGTGGTTGGTTGGGGTGGATATATAACGTCTAGCAACCCAAAGGTTGCATGTTCGAATCTCAAGGACAACTTTAGCAACTACTTACTACTTTTTAGCTACTTAGCATGTTAGCTAAACCTAACCCGTTAACTTCTCTAGGATAGGGGGCAGCATTCGGAATTTTGGATGAAATGCGTGCCCAAATTAAACTGCCTGCCACCCACACTCAGAAGCTAAGATACGCATATTATTATAGATTTGGATAGAAAACACAGAAGTTTCTAAAACTGTTAGAATCATGTATGTGACTATAACAGAACTTATTTGGCAAGCGAAACCCCGAGGACAAATCATTCAGATTTCTTTTGGTTTTTGAGGTCACTCTTTTCAATGGGTTTTCATTGGGAATCCAGATTTCTAAGGGACCTTCCTGCAGTTCCTATCGCTTCCACCGGATGTCAGTCTGTAGATATTGGTTGAGGTTTTTCCTTTGAGAAATGAAGAAGTAACACTGTTCAGAATGAGGGAAGTGTACTCTTTGTTAGAGGCGCGTGACCTGAAAGCTAGCTACACTTTGTTTTCCTCCGGTATTGAACACAGACCATCCCATCTTCAATTTTATACGTAAAAAAATACCTAAAGTTGTATTACAAAAATAGTTTGAAATGTTTGGACAAAGCTTACAGGTAACTTTTGTAGTCATATTCATATTGAGCGAGTTGGAACCGGATCAAACGTGCCAAATAAATGGACATTTTGGATATATATCGACGGAATTAATTGAACAAAAGGACCATTTGTGATGTTTATGGGACATATTGGAGTGCCAACAGAAGAAGCTCGTCTAAGGTAAGGCATGAATTATATCATTATTTCTGTGTTTTGTGTCGCACCTGGATGGTTGAAAAATGCTTGTCTGTCTTTGTTTACTGGGGTGCTGTCCTCAGATAATAGCATTGTTTGCTTTCGCCGTAAAGTATTTTTGAAATCTGACACGTTGGCTGGATTCACAACAAGAGTAGCTTTAATTTGGTATATTGAATGTGTGATTTCATGGAAGTTTAATTTTTATAGTAATTTATTTGAATTTGGCACTGCATTTTCACTGGATTTTGGCCAGGTGGGAGGCTAGCGTCCTACATATCCCAGAGAGGTTAACCTAACCCTTAACCTAGCTAATGTTAGCCACCTAGCTAGCATTGGCCACAAATTGGAATTAGTAACATATACACATTGCAAATTTGTAACATATTGTACAAATTGCAATACGTAACATAATATAAACGGCAATTTATAACATATGAAAATTGTAACTAACATTTCATATGAAATGAACACATACCATACGAAATGTAAAACATCATATTAAAGGGAGTGTGTCAGATTTACGTACAGGATCATACGAAATGTACTGAGACCACGTTGCATAGTTAGACAGGTAAAGTTTGGTTCCTTACCCACATCCCTGTACAGATAACACCAGGGGTTCCAGAGACACAGATCCATAACAGAGGGAATGAACAAAGACAGTGATTAGACTGACAACAGTTAACATCATTATTACACATTTGACATCATGCTATCAGTGGATTACAGAATCCATCTTGAAGGGCCAGCTAACAGGCCTTGATGTGGGGAGTGTGTTTTGCTTGTATCCAAGGTAAAAAGTTAAGTGAATTTAAAAGACATTGACTTGGTTTGCTATAGACTTGTTTTTTTTGTTCCCAGTAGAGACATGGTAGGTACCCTTACCGTCTTCAGTGGAATAAAAAGAACTCAGGATATACTTACAAATATGTCCGTTCTGTGTCTACGTTTGTTTAGGAGTATATACTAAACAGTCCGTTTCTCAAACTACATATTACATTAAATGGCTGAATTGAATACATTCACAACCTTGTTTGCAAATTCCTGGCTGCATCATAATATTACAGATGAATAAACGATGGTGAGATTTTACTGTGAGCCGCTGGAGAAAGAAGAAAGTTACTTTATACAAAATCTACAATATTTTAGAAATAATTAGTTTGTTCATGAAGAGATAATTGTGCCATTGATCCAAATAAAAAGGTAACAATTTGAAGACCGAAAAGTAAAATTGTCAATCAATAAGACATCAAAATCCATTTGAGAAATGGTCAACTGCCAAACTTTGACACCAATTGAGAAGACTACAACAACTTAAAAACAAAGGTGTACTAAGTTTCAGATGAATTCAAGTTAGTGTTCCAGAATCAACAAGAAGACATCCTCCATCACTCTACAGCCAACTAGGCTATAACAGGCTCTAGCTAACAGCCACCAACATATCATCCCATAGACATACATGGATAACCCCTTGGATCAGTGCCTTACAGAACACTTGGTAAATAAAGATATACTGCAGTGGAGGGCATTTAAAACCTCGTGCAGTGAGTTGGTCCACATCACTTACCCTTGACTTTCCTTCAGCATCCTTAAAGAGCTCCACGTATGTAACCTCACCAACTTCATGAGACATACAAAGGAAAAATACCAAGAGAACAAAAGGCATTTAAAATCACCAGTCGACTGTTGAACCACCACTCTCGCTCCAGGGCAGGCCGTTGCCTTGGTTATGCCGTTACGATGCTTCCCCATGATTGGTCAACAGTGAGCCCAGACCAATAGTCACCACACAACCCCTTCCAATGCCTTCCTGGGCTCGACTGAGACAGACACACAGTCAGTCAACTACTGTCAACCTGGGAATTCAGATCACACTTCAGTATAGAAGAACAGTTTGGTCAACACGGTTCCTGTCAACATAGCAAGAAGTCACTACAGTTTAAAAGGTGTCCTTTTCACCTTGAAAAAAGTATTTGTGAAGAGCTAAAGACCCAATAGTTCAGTGCACAGAGAGACAATGGTTTCATTCATACAAAACAATAATTTGTCACCTTAACACAGGTTCAACGGAATCAAGTAGTCAATACTACTAATTGTCTGAGGTTACATTTTGGAGCTGTAAGTCAATATCATAAAACCAATAGTAGCTAACTACATAACAACTTTAACAAGCACAGACATTTCAATTCAATCCAAGCTAAATTGGTGTCCACCAAGGAGTAAAAAATGAAAAATCCAGAAATGTCTATTCTACTGACTTAATAATATCTGCAATACAATAACATGTTGCCTCAAAAGAAGGAACTACGAGAAGATATGGCTAGGTCTATGTTCTGGTCACAAAGAGGACTGAGAAAGCTCCTGTTGAGCTGGAAAGAATAGGGCTCATCTCTATAGGGAGAAGAAGCATGGCCCTGTGTGTGGATGGATTACCTTTCTCTCTCATCAGATCTTTAATAGCCTGCCACTTCGTGTCATAGGGGATATTGCTAATGAACACACGGTTCCTGTGACCCCCTCCTCCGCCCTTCTTGTCTCCAGTGACCTGCTTCTCTTTGTAGGGGTGGAAGCGGTTCCCTTTGCGGCCTCCTCCGGACATCTTTTCTTTGAGCTCAGACTTAGTATTTTGGGTTGGGGCGGTTGCAGGGGAATCATTAGGGTCATCTGCAAGGGTTTCGGCATCATTGATAGGAGCGTCATCGATAGGGTCACCATCGAGAGGGGTATCATCATCACCAAGGACCTCATCTCCAAGGACCTCATCATCACCCAGGCCTAGGTCCTCTTCTTCTGCAGGGACATCTTCACCAAGAACCTCGTCTTCTTCCGGCTCTCTGAAGAAAACAGAAGAGGACAGTATTAATGGATGCAGCTAGCTTGTCTGTTATAGGTAATGTTACCTAAACCTACATGGCATGGTCATTTCACCCATGTGCACATAAATTTATGTAACTTCAATCTCCCTTAAGTAACATGGGTTTATAGACACAAACGGCTAGTTAGCTACAAAGTCAACTTTTCACAGAGAGGAGAGGAAAGTTACTGTAGGCAACTCTTGATTCAACTACAAACTGTCGGCTCTACACGGGCAATACATTACTACCAACTGTCTGTTGTTGGCTAACTAACTGTTCGCTAGCTAAATCTACATTAAGGGACTGTGCACCTAAACCATATAAATCCTATTAAATTACCGAGGGGCCATGTTATACACCTTCAAAGTCCCACAATGGGATGAAAATTGCAGCCATATTGGTCAGGGAGAAATCCAAACCAGTCTAATAGGAATGGATGGCAGTCGAGGTATAATCCAGATTTTACTTTATATAGTAAAAGAAAAGGCATGTGACATATCAGAAATGCTGTAATATAATTGTCAAACTAAAAATATTGCCATATATTATACAGTTCATATTAGTTTTATACAAATGTTCTGTATAAAGAGACTAATTAAAATAGTATATATAATATACACACACACACAAAACAGACCTTAATGTCTAAATGTTTGTTTTCTTGGACAGCAATATTAGTAACGTTACTTGTTGCATTGATAATTTGTTTAAATCCCATCATCAACTGATTTCAACCAGATTATGGCTGTGGATTGACTGCATTGTCTGAATGGAATGTTGGCATTACAAAAAAATATGGAATCATTCCTCTAAAGCTGGCTAACATACAGTAAGGATACATTTCTCAAATTCATTATTTACAGTCTTTTCACAGTACTGGCAAACTGGTTGACCAACTCCCTGCCCAAAATGGCTGACCTTTATCCGCCAAACGGTTCATGTACGCTCTAGTATGATAATTCTATGAGTTAAACGCACTAACGTTAGCTAGCTACACATGGTTGGATGGATAAAACTAATGTGGTTATCTGCATAACTACCTAGTAAAATAACGATATATTACACAAATCTAAAAACAAATTTGACGATCAACGAAGACGACGATAACCAACAAGTTAGCTAGCAAGCAAGCAAAGTAGCAACTAGGTAGCAAGCCATGGCTAGTTTGATGCTAGCTTTAATGCTAGGCTAACGTTAGCTAGCCTCCATCTTGCCTGTGAGTGCAGCACAGATTGTCAGAAAAATACGATATTTTAGTTACATTTTCAGGCCATTCGTGCCATCCTGAGATGTTCCCTCTGTCTCAGCCTCAATGGGTTCAATAATTTCCTGGACAATATCTGCCATATTCGTCGGTTTGCAGAGAAAGCTAATTCAATCGAGAGATGCGCCTCCGCTAACACTGCGCAATTTAAAATGAGTGACGCTCCAGGCCTCCACCAACGCGAGAAAATGCGAGAATTTGGCCTGGTTGTCTGGTTGTCTTTCATAGCCTAAAACCGAAACACCCGTAGGTTTCCCACAAACAATTTATATATTTCTACAGTTTCGATTTGGTTTTAGTCATTTCAATATTTCAATGAAACATATATTATATATATATATACAGTACCAGTCAAAAGTTCGGACAGTAATTTCAAAAAAATATTTTACTAGGCATGTCAAAGAACAACCAGGGAACAGCCTTGTTCAGGGACAAAAGTACAGATTTGTACTTTGTCAGCTCAGGGATTCGATCCAGCAACCTTTCAATTACTGGCCCATCACTGTAACCACTAGGCTGACACGGGGCTGACATATGGAACATTTCTGGGATCTTTCATTTCAGCTCATGAAACCAACACTTGTTGCATTTATATTTTGTTCAGCGCCATTGTTTGACACCCCTTCTTTAGCCTTTCTGCATCTCTCTCACACTCTCTATCTCTCTCTCGCTTTCTCTCTGAACCTAAGGCCCTTTAACTTTGTACATTCATAACAGTCCAAAAAATATCTTTCTTCTATGAATTGATAACATATTTCCAATCAATATAACCATATAAATATGATTCATTAACTGAATATCAATAATGTAATAATGATAAAAAAAATGTTTAGATTAAACATCCAACCAGGTCCAAAGTGTCATGTTGAACAGCCAGAAGCCCAAATATATATCTGACCATGTGCTTGTTGCGTCAAGTTGATATCTTTGGGTTCTGAGAGGGAGCCAGAGATGTTTGGCAAGTGGATGTTGTTATCAGGTCCACAATCAAACGGGCACGTAAGGCATGTGCCCTGGGGGCCCAAACCTCCAGGGGGCCCACAACCCTTGTAGAGTTGCAGGAAATTAGCTTTAAAACCGCATCATTTTCTCTCAGCCTAATGGCAAAATGTGAAGAATGGTATGACATATTATTTCTCTCTGCCCCATGATAAAATGTGTTGAAATGCAGGAAGTTAGCTGTTATCGCCCCCAAAATATGTTTTACTAAAAAAAATAGAGGTAGGTGCCCCGGGGCCCAAATGTGGTAGTCCGGCCCTGATCAGGTACATTCCGTGACACTTCTCACTATTTGAGGTCTGCATGTGACTTGTGTAATGTACCTTGTACATACACTAATAATAGTGAAGTGATACCATGATGTCCCACTGTAGAATAATGTGAATGTAAGTGGTCAGGTGATACCATGATGTCCCACTGTAGAATAATGTGAATGTAAGTGGTCAGGTGATACCATGATGTCCCACTGTAGAATAATGTGAATGTAAGTGGTCAGGTGATACCATGATGTCCCACTGTAGAATAATGTGAATGTAAGTGGTCAGGTGATACCATGATGTCCCACTGTAGAATAATGTGAATGTAAGTGGTCAGGTGATACCATGATGTCCCAATGTAGAATAATGTGAATGTAAGTGGTCAGGTGATACCATGATGTCCCACTGTAGAATAATGTGAATGTAAGTGGTCAGGTGATACCATGATGTCCCACTGTAGAATAATGTGAATGTAAGTGGTCAGATGATACCATGATGTCCCACTGTAGAATAATGTGAATGTAAGTGGTCAGATGATACCATGATGTCCCACTGTAGAATAATGTGAATGTAAGTGGTCAGATGATACCATGATGTCCCACTGTAGAATAATGTGAATGTAAGTGGTCAGATGATACCACTGATGTCCCACTGTAGAACAATGTAAATGTAAGTAGTCAGATGATACCACTGATGTCCCACTGTAGAATAATGTGAATGTAAGTGGTCAGATGATACCACTGATGTCCCACTGTAGAATAATGTGAATGTAAGTGGTCAGGTGATACCATGATGTCCCACTGTAGAATAATGTGAATGTAAGTGGTCAGGTGATACCATGATGTCCCACTGTAGAATAATGTTAATGTAAGTGGTCAGGTGATACCACTGATGTCCCACTGTAGAATAATGTGAATGTAAGTGGTCAGTTGATACCATGATGTCCCACTGTAGAATAATGTGAATGTAAGTGGTCAGATGATACCATGATGTCCCACTGTAGAATAATGTGAATGTAAGTGGTCAGATGATACCATGATGTCCCACTGTAGAATAATGTGAATGTAAGTGGTCAGATGATACCACTGATGTCCCACTGTAGAATAATGTGAATGTAAGTGGTCAGGTGATACCACTGATGTCCCACTGTAGAATAATGTGAATGTAAGTGGTCAGATGATACCACTGATGTCCCACTGTAGAATAATGTGAATGTAAGTGATCAGGTGATACCACTGATGTCCCACTGTAGAATAATGTGAATGTAAGTGGTCAGGTGATACCATGATGTCCCACTGTAGAATAATGTGAATGTAAGTGGTCAGATGATACCACTGATGTCCCACTGTAGAATAATGTGAATGTAAGTGGTCAGATGATACCATGATGTCCCACTGTAGAATAATGTGAATGTAAGTGGTCAGGTGATACCATGATGTCCCACTGTAGAATAATGTGAATGTAAGTGGTCAGATGATACCACTGATGTCCCACTGTAGAATACTGTGAATGTAAGTGGTCAGGTGATACCATGATGTCCCACTGTAGAATAATGTGAATGTAAGTGGTCAGATGATACCACTGATGTCCCACTGTAGAATACTGTGAATGTAAGTGGTCAGGTGATACCACTGATGTCCCACTGTAGAATAATGTGAATGTAAGTGGTCAGGTGATACCATGATGTCCCACTGTAGAATAATGTGAATGTAAGTGGTCAGATGATACCACTGATGTCCCACTGTAGAATAATGTGAATGTAAGTGGTCAGGTGATACCATGATGTCCCACTGTAGAATAATGTGAATGTAAGTGGTCAGATGATACCACTGATGTCCCACTGTAGAATAATGTGAATGTAAGTGGTCAGGTGATACCACTGATGTCCCACTGTAGAATAATGTGAATGTAAGTGGTCAGTTGATACCATGATGTCCCACTGTAGAATAATGTGAATGTAAGTGGTCAGATGATACCATGATGTCCCACTGTAGAATAATGTGAATGTAAGTGGTCAGATGATACCATGATGTCCCACTGTAGAATAATGTGAATGTAAGTGGTCAGATGATACCACTGATGTCCCACTGTAGAATAATGTGAATGTATGTGGTCAGGTGATACCACTGATGTCCCACTGTAGAATAATGTGAATGTAAGTGGTCAGGTGATACCATGATGTCCCACTGTAGAATAATGTGAATGTAAGTGGTCAGATGATACCACTGATGTCCCACTGTAGAATAATGTGAATGTAAGTGGTCAGGTGATACCATGATGTCCCACTGTAGAATAATGTGAATGTAAGTGGTCAGATGATACCACTGATGTCCCACTGTAGAATAATGTGAATGTAAGTGGTCAGATGATACCACTGATGTCCCACTGTAGAATAATGTGAATGTAAGTGGTCAGATGATACCACTGATGTCCCACTGTAGAATAATGTGAATGTAAGTGGTCAGATGATACCATGATGTCCCACTGTAGAATAATGTGAATGTAAGTGGTCAGGTGATACCATGATGTCCCACTGTAGAATAATGTGAATGTAAGTGGTCAGGTGATACCATAATGTCCCAATGTAGAATAATGTGAATGTAAGTGGTCAGGTGATACCATGATGTCCCACTGTAGAATAATGTGAATGTAAGTGGTCAGATGATACCACTGATGTCCCACTGTAGAATAATGTGAATGTAAGTGGTCAGGTGATACCATGATGTCCCACTGTAGAATAATGTGAATGTAAGTGGTCAGATGATACCACTGATGTCCCACTGTATAATAATGTGAATGTAAGTTGTCAGGTGATACCACTGATGTCCCACTGTAGAATAATGTGAATGTAAGTGGTCAGATGATACCATGATGTCCCACTGTAGAATAATGTGAATGTAAGTGGTCAGGTGATACCATGATGTCCCACTGTAGAATAATGTGAATGTAAGTGGTCAGATGATACCATGATGTCCCAATTTAGAATAATGTGAATGTAAGTGGTCAGGTGATACCACTGATGTCCCACTGTAGAATAATGTGAATGTAAGTGGTATGATACCACTGATGTCCCACTGTAGAATAATGTGAATGTAAGTGGTCAGGTGATACCACTGATGTCCCACTGTAGAATAATGTGAATGTAAGTGGTCAGATGATACCACTGATGTCCCACTGTAGAATAATGTGAATGTAAGTGGTCAGGTGATACCACTGATGTCCCACTGTAGAATAATGTGAATGTAAGTGGTCAGGTGATACCATGATGTCCCACTGTAGAATAATGTGAATGTAAGTGGTCAGGTGATACCACTGATGTCCCACTGTAGAATAATGTGAATGTAAGTGGTCAGATGATACCACTGATGTCCCACTGTAGAATAATGTGAATGTAAGTGGTCAGATGATACCACTGATGTCCCACTGTAGAATAATGTGAATGTAAGTGGTCAGATGATACCACTGATGTCCCACTGTAGAATAATGTGAATGTAAGTGGTCAGGTGATACCATGATGTCCCACTGTAGAATAATGTGAATGTAAGTGGTCAGGTGATACCATGATGTCCCACTGTAGAATAATGTGAATGTAAGTGGTCAGGTGATACCATGATGTCCCACTGTAGAATAATGTGAATGTAAGTGGTCAGGTGATACCATGATGTCCCACTGTAGAATAATGTGAATGTAAGTGGTCAGATACCATGATACCACTGATGTCCCACTGTAGAATAATGTGAATGTAAGTGGTCAGGTGATACCACTGATGTCCCACTGTAGAATAATGTGAATGTAAGTGGTCAGGTGATACCATGATGTCCCACTGTAGAATAATGTGAATGTAAGTGGTCAGATGATACCACTGATGTCCCACTGTAGAATAATGTGAATGTAAGTGGTCAGATGATACCACTGATGTCCCACTGTAGAATAATGTGAATGTAAGTGGTCAGGTGATACCATGATGTCCCACTGTAGAATAATGTGAATGTAAGTGGTCAGATGATACCATGATGTCCCACTGTAGAATAATGTGAATGTAAGTGGTCAGATGATACCATGATGTCCCACTGTAGAATAATGTGAATGTAAGTGGTCAGATGATACCACTGATGTCCCACTGTAGAATAATGTGAATGTAAGTGGTCAGGTGATACCACTGATGTCCCACTGTAGAATAATGTGAATGTAAGTGGTCAGATGATACCATGATGTCCCACTGTAGAATAATGTGAATGTAAGTGGTCAGATGATACCATGATGTCCCACTGTAGAATAATGTGAATGTAAGTGGTCAGATGATACCACTGATGTCCCACTGTAGAATAATGTGAATGTAAGTGGTCAGATGATACCACTGATGTCCCACTGTAGAATAATGTGAATGTAAGTGGTCAGATGATACCACTGATGTCCCACTGTAGAATAATGTGAATGTAAGTGGTCAGATGATACCATGATGTCCCACTGTAGAATAATGTGAATGTAAGTGGTCAGATGATACCATGATGTCCCACTGTAGAATAATGTGAATGTAAGTGGTCAGGTGATACCATGATGTCCCACTGTAGAATCATGTGAATGTAAGTGGTCAGATGATACCACTGATGTCCCACTGTAGAATAATGTGAATGTAAGTGGTCAGAGAGGAGCATGAGGGGTGTGGCAGTATTTTGCAGATATAAAACCAGTAAGCCTAATAAAGATGTCTCAGCAACTGGGCTCTGATTGGAGAGAGTGCAGACTGCGTCGCTGTTCTTAATGTCTCTGTAAGTCAATAACCAAATAACCATTACCACAGGACTCTCTGTAATGACCCAACGGGACACAGGCCAGAGAATGATGTGAATACATTCATCATGAAAAACATCAGCCTGTCTCAAAGGAGAGAGAGAGAGAAAGAGAGTGAAAGAGAGAAGAGAAAGAGAGAAGAGAAAGAGCAAATAGAGCAGAGAGAGAGAGTGAAAGAGAGAGATCAAATAGAGCAGAGAGAGAACGAGAGAGCTCAAATAGAGCAGAGAGAAAGAGAAAGAGAGAGATAAAATAGAGCAGAGAGAGAGAAAGAGAAAGAGAGAGATCAAATAGAGCAGAGAGAAAGGGAGAGAAAGAGAGATCAAATAGAGCAGAGAGAGAAAGAAAGAGAGATCAAATAGAGCAGAGAGAGAGAAAGAGAGAGATCAAATAGAGCAGAGAGAGAGAGAAAGAGAGAGATCAAACAGAGCAGAGAGAGAGAGCGATGTACCAGGTCTAATTGTTACATTAGCACTGAGCCAAAGATCAAAGCGCACTAATGAGTCTAGTAATGTGGGGCGGCAGGTAGCCTTATGGTTAGAGCGTTGGGCCAGTAAACGAAAGGTGACAAGGTAAAAATCTGTCGTTCTACCCCTGAGCAAAGAAGTTAACCCACTGTTCCCTGGCGCCGAAGATGTCGATTAAGGCAGCCCCCCGCACCTCTCTGATTCAGAGGGGTTGGGTTAAATGCGGAAGACACATTTCAGTTGAAGGCATTCAGTTGTACAACTGACTAGGTATCCCCCTTTCCCCTAATGTTCCCCTCACACTGCCCTAACCCATCTGGACAAGAGGAATACCTATGTGAGAATGCTGTTCATCGACTACAGCTCGGCATTCAACACCATAGTACCCTCCAAGCTCGTCATCAAGCTCGAGACCCTGGGTCTCGACCCCGCCCTGTGCAACTGGGTACTGGACTTCCTGACGGGCCGCCCCCAGGTGGTGAGGGTAGGCAACAACATCTCCTCCCCGCTGATCCTCAACACTGGGGCCCCACAAGGGTGCGTTCTGAGCCCTCTCCTGTACTCCCTGTTCACCCACGACTGCGTGGCCACACACGCCTCCAACTCAATCATCAAGTTTGCGGACGACACAACAGTGGTAGGCTTGATTACCAACAACGACGAGACGGCCTACAGGGAGGAGGTGAGGGCCCTCGGAGTGTGGTGTCAGGAAAATAACCTCACACTCAACGTCAACAAAACTAAGGAGATGATTGTGGACTTCAGGAAACAGCAGAGG
Source organism: Oncorhynchus clarkii lewisi (assembly GCF_045791955.1). NCBI lineage: Eukaryota > Metazoa > Chordata > Actinopteri > Salmoniformes > Salmonidae > Oncorhynchus > Oncorhynchus clarkii. Next base: position 20,098 of record NW_027261024.1, read on the forward strand.
GAACACCCCCCTATCCACATCGATGGAACAGTAGTGGAGAGGGTAGCAAGTTTTAAGTTCCTCGGCATACACATCACAGACAAACTGAATTGGTCCACTCACACAGACAGCATCGTGAAGAAGGCGTAGCAGCGCCTCTTCAACCTCAGGAAGCTGAAGAAATTCGGCTTGTCACCAAAAGCACTCACAAACTTCTACAGATGCACAATCGAGAGCATCCTGGCGGGCTGTATCACCGCCTGGTATGGCAACTGCACCGCCCTCAACCGTAAGGCTCTCCAGAGGGTAGTGAGGTCTGCACAACGCATCACCGGGGGCAAACTACCTGCCCTCCAGGACACCTACACCACCCGATGTCACAGGAAGGCCATAAAGATCATCAAGGACATCAACCACCCGAGCCACTGCCTGTTCACCCCGCTATCATCCAGAAGGCGAGGTCAGTACAGGTGCATCAAAGCTGGGACCGAGAGACTGAAAAACAGCTTCTATCTCAAGGCCATCAGACTGTTAAACAGCCACCACTAACACTGAGTGGCTGCTGCCAACACACTGACACTGACTCAACTCCAGCCACTTTAATAATGGGAATTGATGGGAAATGATGTAAATATATCACTAGCCACTTTAAACAATGCTACCTTATATAATGTTACTTACCCTACATTATTCATCTCATATGCATACGTATATACTGTACTCTATATCATCGACTGTATCCTTATGTAATACATGTTTCACTAGCCACTTTAAACTATGCCACTTTGTTTACATACTCATCTCATTTGTACATACTGTACTCGATACCATCTACTGTATCTTGCCTATGCTGCTCTGTACCATCACTCATTCATATATCCTTATGTACATATTCTTTATCCCCTTACACTGTGTACAAGACAGTAGTTTTGGAATTGTTAGTTAGATTACTTGTTATTACTGCATTGTCGGAACTAGAAGCACAAGCATTTCGCTACACTCGCATTAACATCTGCTAACCATGTGTATGTGACAAATAAAATTTGATTTGATTTGATTTGATTTCCTGACAGTCACTATATGATCAAAAGTATGTGGACACTTGCTTGATAAACATCATGGGCATCAATATGGAGTACTGTGTGAGTGTTTGTCTCAAAAAGCATCTTGCTTCAATCAGTTTATTCCAGTTAAGAATCAAATGTATTACTTGTAACAGCAACAGTTCCAACCTAAACTTGTTTTCAGCAATCATTTCTACAGTAAAATGTACAGTAGGCCTGATCATTTTTCACCTGTACTGTTTCTTAGGGTTGCACTAGCTAGCTTGCTTTGGCTAATGTTAGCTAGCTATTAGCTGAAAACAAGGGGATTGTTTGAAAGAGAAACTCACATCTACTACTATGAGAGATAGCACTCCCTTATTTCTGCTTATCATCATCACCTGTTATAAAATGACAACAATGCCGTGCTAATTGACTTACTTTCCCACTGTCGAAGCACTGTTTCCTGACGCATTCTGCCCTGTTCTGAAATAACTCCCTGTTTAACGTTAACGTCATGTTGTGCCAGGATGTTTGGTCAGGACATGTCATTTTATTAATTTGGTCGTGTCGAGAGACTCATTACTAAGCATTTCCCCACACAAAACAGATTGTGGGCGCTCCTCGATATTTCTCAAAGTTTGTATGAAAGAGACAAAAAGTAATCACTGAATTTGCTCAGTCAGAACTTGTGGCTAGCAGGAGTCCATTTCATGACAGCGGTGAGTGATGGCGAGCGGGAATAACAATCAGTGGCTTGAACAACAGCGCTGCAGCGTGTGGGTCGCGGAGTGATCTTCTAGAAAACTGCAGATAAAAGATCCGGTAAACAGCGAAGCACATGGGCATCTCCCTCTACAACCTCTCCCCAAACTGAGACCGCTGATAAGTAGAGAGCGCACTGAACGGATAGCGCGGTTGCACTTGGCCAAATGAATTCAATTAATGAAATAATTATACATTTACGTCGCGACCAACCATTAACAGGTCCACGACCCACTTTGGGTCTCGACCCATACTTTAAGAAACGCTGGTCTAGAATGTCATTGTATGCTGTAGAGTTAAGATTTCGCTTCACTGGTCACATTGGCAGTAAACCTACCCTAACCAGAAACCGTGAATTGATGGCTGCCAATGTTTGTCTATGGAGATTGCATGGCTGTGTGCTCGATTTTCTATACGTGTCAGCAACGGGTGTAACTGAAATAGTCAAATCCACTCATTTGAATGGGTGTCCACATACTTCTGTATATATAATGTATATTCTACTTTTTTTTTTAGATTAATCTCATCATTGATAACCCAATATTTCCACTGGTGATAATATGCTATGTGTGCATACAGTATCTGCTCATTCTGCAAAGGTATCTGGCACGATCAAATCTCAATCTACTAATGTTCTATTGTAATTACTTAGGACTTTAATTATATTTCTATGGGGGTAGATCAGCTTTAATATTGCAGACAGATTGTAGCTTCCATCAATGTAATTGTCTGCATATTTTCCAATCACCCATCTTTTTTGGGGGTATATACACACACACACACAAACCCACATTATTTATATATATATATATATATATATATAAACTTACATACACATTTAAAAAATATATATTTTCCTTTATTTCCTGCAAACCCTACCATCCCTCCCCTAGTTGGAGTAAACTAATAAACAATAACACTTAGGCTTCTACTTCCAGTTTATACATACTATGTACATTTTACAGACACAATCTATTTTACAATAGCTATATTTTGTTTGTTTTTAGTCCTGGCCTTCATCTATTTCTGATGTCTACACAATTCTATTTGCCATATTTTAACTCTGCTATTTCACAACAGTTCTGAACCTATATACATTTTACAGACACGGTATATTTTACAATTACTTTGGACTTTCCTGGAGTAGGCTACAATATGCAGTGTTATCAAAAAATGACATCTTAAAAGGGGAACAGCAGTAAAGGTTTGGTCACGCAGATTGAGGATGTGAATACAGTTGCCTCCTCAAGCCCCAAAGGTAATTTACTAGGTATAAGTTGAGTGCGAACACATTCTCTCTTGTACAATAAATAGCCTAATGACCTGGAGAAGAAAGGCAGAGCATGATAATATGCATACAGTGGCTAGTGAAAGTATTCACCCCCGTTGGCATTTAGCCTATTTTGTTGTCTTACAAACTTGGAATTAAAATAGTTTTTTTTTTGGGGGGGGGGGGGGTTGTTTCATTTAATTTACACAACATGCCTACCACTGTGAAACAAACAAGAAATAAGACAAAAAAAACAGAAAACTTGAGCATGCGTAACTATTCACCCCCCCCCCCCAAAAAAAGTCAATACTTTGTAGAGCCACCTTTTGCAGCATTACAGCTGCAAGTCTCTGAGGGTATGTCTCTATAAGCTTGGCACATCGAGCCACTGGGATTTTTGCCCATTCTTCAAGGCAAAACTGCTCCAGCTCCTTCAAGTTGGATGGGTTCCGCTGGTGTACAGCAAGCTTTAAGTCATACCACCGATTCTCAATTGGATTGAGGTCTGGGCTTTGACTAGGCCATTCCAAGACATTTAAATGTCTCCCCTTAAACCACTCAAGTGTCGCTTTAGCAGTATGCATAGGGTCATTGTCCTGCTGGAAGGTGAACCTCCATCCCAGTCTAAAATCTCTGGAAGACTGAAACAGGTTTCCCTCAAGAATTTCCCTGTATTTAGCGCCATCCATCATTCCTTCAATTCTGACCAGTTTCCTTGTCCCCGCCGATGACAAATGGGATGGTGTTCTCTGGGTAATGAGAGGTGTTGGGTTTGCACCAGACATAGCGTTTTCCTTGATGGCCAAAAAGCAACATTTTAGTCTCATCTGACCATAGTACCCTCATCCACATGTTTGGGGAGTCTCCCACATGCCTTTTGGCGAACGCCAAATGTGTTTGTTTATTCTTTAAGCAATGGCTTTCTTCTAGCCACTCTTCAGTAAAGCCCAGCTCTGTGGAGTGCACGGCTTAAAGTGGTCCTATGGACAGATACTCCCATCTCTGCTGTGGAGCTTTGCAGCTCCTTCAGTGTTTTCTTTGATCACTTTGTTGCCTCTCTGATTAATGCCCTCCTTGTCTGCTCCATGTTTTTTGGTAGGCGGCCCTCTCTTGGCAGGTTTGTTGTGGTGCCATATTCTTTCAATTTTTTAATAATGGATTTAATGGTGCTCTGTGGAATGTTAAAAGTTTCTGATATTTTTTTATAACCCAACCTTGATCTGTACTTCTCCACAACTTTGTCCCTGACCTGTTAGGAGAGCTCCTAGGTCTTCATAGTGCTGCTTGCTTGGGGGTGCCCCTTGCTTAGTGGTGTTGCAGACTCTGGGGCCTTTCAGAGCAGGTGTATATATACTGAGATCATGTGACACTTAGATTGCACACAGGTGGACTTTATTTAACTAATTCTGTGACTTCTGAAGGTAATTGGTTGCACCAGATCTTATTTAGGGGCTTCATAGTAAAGGGGGTGAATACATAGGCACGCACCACTTTAACTTTTTTTTTATAGTTATTTTTTTCATTTCACTTCACCAATTTGGACTATTTTGTGTCTGTCCATTACATGAAATCCAAATAAAAATCTATTTAAATTACAGGTTGTAATGCAACAAAATAGGAAAAATGCTGCAGTGATTGTTTTACAGTTGATTATGTCAGTAACCCGCTGTCCAACTCTCTCTGATAAAGACACTACATTTCAATTCAAGGGGCTTTATTGGCATGGGAAACATATGTTTACATTGTCAAAGCAAGTGAAATAGATAATAAACAAAAGTTACATAAACAATATCAAATGTACAGTAAACATTATACTCACAAAAGTTCCAAAAGAATAAAAACATTTCACATGTCATATTATGTCATATACAGTGTTGTAATGATGTGCAAATAGTTAAAGTACAAAAGTACAAAAAATAAATAAACAAATCTAGGTTGTATTTACAATGGTGTTTGTTCTTCACTGGTTGCCCTTTTCTTGTGGCAACAGGTCACAAATCTTGCTGCTGTGATTCCACACTGTGGTAATTTCACCCAGTAGATATGGGAGTTTATCAAAATCGGATTTGTTTTCAAATTATTTGTGGATCTGTGTAATCTGAGGGAAATATGTGTCTCTAATACGGCCATACATTTGGCAGGAGCTGAGGAAGTGCATCTCAGTTTCCACCTCATTTTGTGGGCAGTGAGCACATAGCTTGTCTTCTCTTAAGAGCCAGATCTGCTTTCGGCGGCCTTTCTCAATAGCAAGGCTCACTGAGTCTGTACATAGTCAAAGATTTCCTTCATTTTGGTCAGTCACAGTGGTCAGGTTTTCTGCCACTGTGTTTAGGGCCAAATAGCATTCTAGTTTTTTGTAAATTCTTTCAATGTGTCAAGTAATTATCTTTTTGTTTTCTCATGATTTGGTTGGGTCTAATTGTGCTGTTGGGGCTCTGTGGGGTCTGTTTGTGAACAGAGCCCCAGGACCGGCTTGCTTAGGAGACTCTTCTCCAGGTTAATTTCTCTGTAGGCGATGGCTTTATTATGGAAGGTTTGGGAATCACTTCCTTTTAGGTGGTTGTAGAATTTAACTTCTCTTTTCTGGCTGGTATCGGCCTAATTCTGCTCTGCAAGCATTATTTGGTGTTTTACATTGTACACAGAAGATATTTCTATTGTCAAAGATTCACTTGCGGGTGAAGCACATTCCAGATGACGAATCTGATAACAGTGATTCTATTGTGACTTAACAAGACACAGGGTTCTTTAAAAGCCCATCCCTCTATCCCTACATCCCCCTGTTCCTCCACCTCTCAATCCCATCATCAATTCATCCCTCCATCCACGTCCCTCCATTCCTACATCCCACCATCCCTCTGTCATCAGGCAGTGTCTGGTAATGAGTGTTTAATTAGATGGGCTGTTTCAATTATCAGCCAGCCAACAGTAGCACCAATTACACTACATATTATACAACCCATTGGGGAGGAGACTGGCTTATGTAGCAGTATACCTACAGGGTGAATATGACCTCATAGTGTAGCAGTATACCTACAGGGTGAATATGACCTCATAGTGTAGCAGTATACCTACAGGGTGAATATGACCTCATAGTGTAGCAGTATACCTACAGGGTGAATATGGCTTCATAATGTAGCAGTATACCTACAGGGTGAATATGACCTCATAGTGTAGCAGTATACCTACAGGGTGAATATGACTTCATAGTGTAGCAGTATACCTACAGGGTGAATATGACCTCATAGTGTAGCAGTATACCTACAGGGTGAATATGACATATTGTAGCAGTATACCTACAGGGTGAATATGGCTTCATAATGTAGCAGTATATCCTGCAGCATTAACAGAGCAGTACCTATAGAGATCAGTAGCTGGAGGGGCCTGCAGGCAAAACCATCACATTCCTCATATTCGGATGGATCTAGAAAATACAAATAAAGAAGAGGAGAAGGAGTGGGAAAAGGAGGAGGGGAAGAAGCAGTGGTGGAGAAAGAGGAGGAGGGAGAGGAGGGCTGTTGCTGCAGCCCCAGTACTAGTGCAGCAGAGGGAGAGAGTGTGTGTGTGTCTGTGTGTGAGAGAGAAAGAGAGAGAGAGAGAGAGAGAGAGAAACGGCAGACTGACTGGCTGTGTGAGACTAACAAATGGTTGCCATGCAGCAGGAGGGGGGAACGTGCTTTTGGAGGGAGAGGTAGAGAGACAGAATGATAATGAAGAGGAGGAGGAGGAGGCAGCGAACCTGATGCTGAGCCATCTGACCAGCAGATGGGGGTTAGTCTTGTGTATCTAATGAGAGGACTATGGATGGAGAGATACATTTACGGAGGGAGGGCTGTGTGTGTGTGCGTAGCGTGCTCTAGGAAACAGCAGTTCTCCAGTAGAAACAGAAACAGAAACAGCAGCAACAGGTTGGAAAGAATGTCACGACAGTGAGCTGCCTGCCTTCCTGCTGCCTACCTCTTCTCTACCCAACCACATCACATCTTCTGTCAACAGCACATCGCCTATCTCTCTCTCTCTCTCTCTCTCTCTCTCTCTCTCCTTTTCTCCCTCCCTCTCTCTCTCTCTCTCTCTCCTTTTCTCCCTCCCTCTCTCTCCTTTTCTCCCTCCCTCTCTCTCTCGCTCTCTCTCCTTTTCTCCCTCCCTCTCTCTTTTGCTATAACTCTCATTCTCTTACACTCTTTCTCCCACTATCTTCTCCCTCTCTCTCTGATCCATTTTTCTCATTTTCTCCTCTATCCCTCTCTCCCACTATTTTCTCTCTCTCCTCTCTCTCTCTCTTGCCACCTGCTGCTCAGTCATACCCCAGGCAGAAAGAGGCTAGTGTTGGTATCGTATGAGAGCAGTCCTCATTCCTCACAGAGCTCTGTCTTTTCTCCTTTCTGTTATCATGTGTTGTCAGTCTACATCACCTCCTTTTGTGATGAGATTACACCATCTGGCCAGCTGCTACTCACAACAAGCAACAGGTACAGAGGCTTTCTCCTTATTATACTATGCACCACAATGCATGTGTGATGTCAGGTTTTTGTTTGATATCCTATCGCTTATATGGTTTATGCCATGATGCATTTTCATTTAGTTACGGCATCAATGGAGAATAAGTCGAACTGAATTCGACATAGGCTTTGAACCGCATGTTACTGTTGTGCGGACTGTGTGTGTTTGATGTTATGACTGAACGTTAGATTGTCGTGTCTCTGTCTGTCTTCCTCTGTCTCTCTGGTGTGTATGTCCATGTTAGCGGTCTGCCGACTTCAGTTATGTGTACGATGAACAGAGGAGCTGGAGCGTGTGGATGTTTTAACGTTGTGTTTGATTAGATATTTACAGAGGAGCTATTTATAGATGACTATTTATTAGTGTTTCATTTCATTCAGTTCAATCATATTGGGTGGTTTCATTTGGTGGTTTAGATACGTACAGTTGCCAAAGTAAATTATTTAGATTAAATTGTATGTTATAGTAAATTCTAAACAGTACAGGAATTTAGTCTCCTTATGGGATCCTTTTATGACAAAACGTGCAGATATACAGTGAACAATCTAAGGTAAACGACTCCAACACAGCACCAACCCCCTCTCTTCCTCTGCTCTCTCCCTGTCTCGGTCTTTCTTTCTCTCGCTCTCTCGCTCTCTCCACTCTCTCTCTCTCTCTCTCTCTGTCTCTCTCCAGGTAGCATGCAGGCTTCTCCCCGTCTGGGCGTGTGTTCACCATGTGAAGCTAGCTTCCTGCTATGAGCGTGTGTTCACCAGGGTCATATTCATTAGTGTACACTGTAGCAAAATGGAAAACAAAAACAAGCGTTTCTCATTGGACAAGTCCAGGTAGTCCCCCCTGTTTCAGTCCGTTTTCTTCAGTTTGGTGCTAGTGAACACCACCCATGTGTAGCCTCCACTATAACCACTCCCCGACTGCTATGAGTGACAGTGAAATGCTTCTCAACTCCTTGATCCTGTCGGAACAGAAGGCAGCATTTGCCTTCATAGGGATGTTGCTGCTGGTCCTGGGCCTGCTCATAGTCCGGTGTTTCAGGATCCTTCTGGACCCCTACAGTAGCATGCCCTCCTCCAACTGGTCTGATGGGATAGAGGGCCTGGAGAAAGGGACATTTGAATATGCACTGACCTAACACAGAAGGATACACACATCACATACATTGATTGCAGAGGCACGTATGCACGTACACAAGCATGCACACAGGAACGAGTATGCATTCATGCACACACACACAGAAAACACACACACACCACAGACACATTAGATCCCAGCCAGCCCCTGAAAACTGGAATGAATTAACTGAAGATGAAGCTGTTTCTGTGAGCTTTTACTGAAACTCTGTCCAGCTCATTGTCTTAGGTAGGCTTTGCTTTCGTCGTCCGAGGGACTATAGCGTCACGTAGGACTGACGCCACCTGTGGAAAGACAATGCGTTCCACATGGGTAACATGTGAGTTGGTATTGAGCCTGGTTAGAGAGAACAGAGAACCATGCCTGTGGCAAGATGGAGGTCTCAGGGAAAACCACACATCTAGTGATTAATTTGGAGAAAGGTGAGAACGGACTAATTCTGATCCTGATTCAGACAGGAGTAACATGGAGGAGAGGATCCCATCTTTCACATGGCTCTGCTCTACACAACACAGTAATGTACGGATGGAAACAGGGTAATACAAGAATACCATACCAGAGCTAATCAACCATCAAAGTGCTGTTTGCCTGTCATCCTAATGGATTGTTGTGTAGTTCATTTAGGACGGTCCTATAGAACAAGATTGTTATATTATAGTAAGACTGATATTGACTGACCAACATTGTTCTCAGTTTCAAACAGATGATGTTAATAATGTTGATGATGGCGAAGATGAGGAGGAGGAGGAGAAGAAGGATGATGATAATGATATTTTTTTTATTTAACCTTTATTTAACTAGGCAAGTCAGTTAAGAACAAATCCTTATTTACAATGATGGCCTACTTGGGCCAAACCCGGACGACGCTGGGCCAATTATGTGCCGCGCTATGGGACTCCCAATCACGGCCGAATGTGATACAGCCTGGATGATGATGATAGGGATGATAACATTGATGATGATGATGGTGGTGATGATAATAATGATGATGATAACATTGACGATGATAATGACTAGTGCATTACATGTGTGTCATGTTCTTTTGTAAACCTACTGATCTGGCAGAGAGATACTATGTCTGAACTGTGATTTATCTGGACATGGTGTACAGAACTGTTTCTAATCAATGCAGCAATGGTCTTCAGAGTGAGTACTGTATGTATGTACTGTTGATGAGAGAAGAGAAGAGAAGAGTTGGGAGAGTCTTGTCACTGGCTGTCTCCTGAGGGAAAGGTTACTGGGATAATGATGGTGGAGGAGTGTTTATCCACACTGCACACGCCTCACCCTTCTTCACCCCATCCTACCCTGCACAGTCTCATCCCCTCCTCACCCATCCTCCCCTGCACATGAGTCCCTCTCTCATCCCTCCTCACCCCTCCTCCCTGGCACAAGACTAACTCTCTCACCCCTCCTCATGCTTCTTACCCCCTCCTTCCTCTCCTTTATCTACTCACCCTTCCTCCTCCTCACACATACTCACTCCTCCACACCATCCTCCTCACTCTTCCTCACTCCTCCTAACCCTAGGAATGGAGGAGAGAGCCCTCACCCAGACAGAAACAGAATGTTCATCTCAATGCTGTGAATCTGCCTTACTGTGACCTATGGGTTTACGTGCCTTTGTTTAGAAATATTTGCCCGTGTGTGTGTGTGCACATGCTTGTGTGTGTATCTGTGTGTGCACGCACGTGTGTGTGTGATCATGCTTGTATGTGTGCGTGCGTATGTCATGATGACTGATGACGGTGTATCTACTCAACTGTTGCTCAGAGCCAGAGGAAGAGACAACTCATTGCTGTTGGAATAAATCATGTCAAATAAAAACTACTTTATTTAAACAAATTCATTATTAATGCTTCCTGTGTCTACAAAATATATGATAAAACAATTCACACATCTATTCAATCACTTATAGTCTTGAATACTAACATCGAAGTGATTGATGTATTACTGATATATGGACTAAAACGGATACCACAATGGCCCTCAAAGAACTTCACTGGACTTTATGCAAACTTTATGCAAACTGGAAACCACATATCCTGAGGCTGCATTTATTGTAGCTCCTGAAATTCTATCAACATATTGATTGTTGTACTCGCGCTGCTAAAACCCTTGACCGTTTCTATACTACTTTCCAGAAAGTAGTATAGTAAAGTAGTCCCCGCCCTCCATTCGGCAAATCAGACCACAATTCAATCTTGCTTCTCCCCTCCTATAGGCAGATACTCAAACAGGATGCACCCGTAGTGAGGACTAGAGGTCGACCGATTATGATTTTTCAACGCCTATACCGATTATTGGAGGACCAAAAAAAGCCGATACCGATTAATCAGACGATTTTTTAATTTTGTAATAATGACAATTACAACAATACTGAATGAACACTTATTTTAACTTAATATAATAATGAAACATGTTCAATTTGGTTTAAATAATGCAAAAACAAAGTGTTGGAGAAGTAAAAGTGCAATATGTGCCATGTAAGAAAGCGAACGTTTGAGTTCCTTGCTCAGAACATGAGAACATATGAAAGTTGCTGGTTCCTTTTAACATGAGACTTCAATATTCCAAGGTAAGAGGTTTTTAGGTTGTAGTTAATATATAGTATTTATAGGACTATTTCTCTCTATACCATTTGTATTTCATATACCTTTGACTACTGGGATGTTCTTATAGGCACTAACAGTATAGCTTCCGTCCCTTTCCTCGCTCCTACCTGGGCTCGAACCAGGAACACATCGACAACAGCCACACTCGAAGCAGCGTTACCCATCGCTCCACAAAAGCCTTGCAGAGCAAGGGGAATAACTACTCCAAGTCTCAGAGCGAGTGACGTTTGAAACGCTATTAGCGCGCACCTCGCTAACTAGCCAGCCATTTCACATCGGTTACACCAGCCATTAAGCTGATAGGCTTGAAGTCATAAACAGCGCTGTGCTTGTGAAGAGCTGCTGGCAAAACGCACGACAGTGCTGTTTGAATGAATGCTTACGAGCCTGCTGCTGCCTACCATCGCTCAGTCAGACTGCTCTATCAAATCATAGACTTAATTACAACATAACACACAGAAATACGAGACTTTGGTCATTAATATGGTCGAATCCGGAAACTATCATTTTGAAAACAAGTGAAATACGGAACCGTTCAGCATTTTATCTAACGGGTGTCATCCCCAAGTCTAAATATTCTTGTTACATTGCAGAACCATGAATGTTATGTCATAATTACGTAAAATTCTGGCAAATTAGTTCGCAATGAGCCAGGCTGCCCAAACTGTTGCATATACCCTGACTCTGCGTGCAATGAACGCAAGAGAAGTGACACAATTTCACCTGGTTAATATTGCCTGCTCACCTGGATTTCTTTTAGCTAAATATGCAGGTTTAAAAATATATACTTCTGTGTATTGATTTTAAGAAAGGCATTGATGTTTATGGTTAGGTACAGTCGTCCAACGATTGTCCTTTTTTCGCAAATGCGCTTTTGTTAAATCATCCCCCAGTGTTGCATTGATTATATGCTAGATAAGGACACGCTAGATAAACTAGTAATATCATCAACCATGTGTAGTTATAACTAGTGATTGTTTTTTATTAGATAAGTTTAATGCTAGCTAGCAATTTACCTTGGCTTCTACTGCATTCGCATAACAGTCAGGCTCCTCGTGGAGTGCAAAGAGAGGCAGGTGGTTAGAGCGTTGGACTAGTTAACTGTAAGGTTGCAAGATTGGATCCCCCGAGCTGACAAGGTGAAAAATCTGTCGTTCGAACCCTGAACAAGGCCGTTAACCCACCGTTCCTAGGCCGTCATTGAAAATAAGAATGTGTTCTTAACTGACTTGCCTAGTTAAATAAAGGTATAATTTTTTTTTTTAAATAGGCTAAATTGGCGCCCAAAAATACCGATTTCCGATTGCTATGAAAACTTGAAATCGGCCCTAATTAATCAGCCATTCCGACCTCTAGTCAGGACTATTCAACGCCGGTCTGACCAATCCAAATCGCGCTTCAAGATTGTTTTGATCATGTGGACTGGGATATGTTCAGAGTAGCTTCAGAAAATAACATTGACACATATACTGATACGGTGAATGAGTTTATGTATTACTGATATATAGCTCTCGCCAGTTCGTACAACACTATTGTTTCTAAGATGGCGTAGCAGTCAGACGTCTTTGTCTTGTCTCGTGTATATATCTTTCTTTTTCCTCGCATTCTTTTTAATATTTTTCCTAAACCTCAACTTCAAAATACTCTCCTGCAACCCGCCTCACCCAATGTGGTGTGCATCTGTTTTTTTTCTAAGTATTTCTATTTACCTTCCAAACTGGAATACCTCAACTGAAGCTAGCTAGCTAACTAGCTACCAGCTATCAGTCAGCTAACCACTGCTAGAGGTCATCAGCTAACCTTTAGCTCGGAAAGCTCTCGTACAACGCGTTTCAAACCAGAGCATACCGGACCTATTTTTCTCTCCATATCCCCGGATTCCTACCTCAAAATCTGAACCTTTTCATCTGGATCATGGCAGCTAGCTAACTGCAACCCGGGTTGACAACTCCTGGCTAACGTTTCCGTCCCGGAGCAAGCACCAACTAGCCTGGAGCTAGCCCATGCTAGACCCATCTCCCGGCTAGGGCTCCTGGGCTACTCCTGAAGCCCACTCCTCGGCTACAATATCCGGACCCTTTCTACTGCCGGTACGGGGCACGGAACCCCGCCGATCCTTCACGACTGGAATACCGACATAATCTGCCCGAGGATCCCAACAGGCCCCTCAGGCGCGACTTCCCCTGAAGGCCCATTCTGCTAAACGCGGTCTGCTAGCTGTCTATAGCATATTGGACTGTTAGCTGATCAATTGGCCAGTTTCTTGGACCACTATACCCATTTTGCCAATTGGACTTGGACCCCTCTGCTACTTGGAACCCTACTAATTCCATGACTGGTCTATCGACGTCACCGCACGAGGAGGCAAAAACAGACTTTACCTCATCACGACGTCCCTCTAAGGCCCTTATGCTAGTTTGCTAGTCCCGGCCTGCTAACTGCTAGCTTGCTAGCCCTGGCCTGCTAACTGTCTGAATCGCCGTGTCCCCAGCCAGCCCAACCACTCACTGGACCCATACGATCACTTGGCTACGTATGCCTCTCCCTAATATCAATATGCCTTGTCCATTACTGTCCTGGTTAGTGATTACTGTCTTATTTCACTGTAGAGCTTCTAGCCCTGCTCAAAATGCCTTAACCAGCCATGTTGTTCCACCTCCCACATATACGATGACATCACCTGGTTTAAACGTCTCTAGAGACGATATCTCTCTCATCATTACTCAATGCCTAGGTTTACCTCCAATGTACTCTCTTCCTACCATACCCTTGTCTGTACATTATGTCTTGAATCTATGCTATCGTGCCCAGAAACCTGTGCCCTTTACTCTCTGTTCCGAATGTGCTAGACGGCCAGTTCTTATAGCCTTTAGCCGTACCCTTATCCTACTTCTCCTGTGTTCCTCTGGTGATGTAGAGGTTAATCCAGGACCTGCAGTGCTTAGCTCCACTCCTACTCCCCAGGTGCTCTCATTTGTTGACTTCTGTAACCATAAAAGCCTTGGTTTCATGCATGTTAACATTAGAAGCCTACTCCCTAAATTTGCTTTATTCACTGCTTTAGCACATTCTGCCAACCCAGATGTTTTAGCCGTGTCTGAATCCTAGCTTAGGAAAACCACCAAAAACCCGGAAATTTCCATCCCTAACTATAACATTTTCCGCCAAGATAGAACTGCCAAAGGGGGCGGTGTTGCAATATACTGCAGAGATAGCCTGCAGAGTTCTATCTTACTATCCAGGTCTGTACCAAAACAATTCGAGCTTCTACTTCTAAAATTCCACCTTTCCAGAAACAAGTCTCTCACCGTTACCGCTTGCTATAGACCACCTTCTGCCCCCAGCTGTGCCCTGGACACCATATGTGAATTGATTGCCCCCATCTATCTTCTGAGCTCGTGCTGCTAGGTGACCTAAACTGGGACATGCTTAACACTCCGGCCATCCTACAATCTAAACTTGATGCCCTCAATCTCACAAATTAACAATGAACCTACCAGGTACAACCCCAAATCCGTAAACACGGGCACCCTCATAGATATCATCCTAACTAACTCGCCCTCCAAATACACCTCTGCTGTTTTCAACCAAGATCTCAGCGATCACTGCCCCATTGCCTGCATCCGTAATGGGTCTGCGGTCAAACGACCACCCCTCATCACTGTCAAACGCTCCCTAAAACGCTTCAGCGAACAGGCCTTTCTAATTGACCTGGCTGGGGTATCCTGGAATGACATTGACCTCATCCCGTCAGTAGAGGATGCCTGGTTATTCTTTAAAAGTGCCTTCCTCACTATCTTAAATGTAAAAAAAATAGGACTTAGAACAAAATAATGTAGAACTAGGAATAGATATAGCCCTTGGTTCACTCCAGACCTGTCTGCCCTTGACCAGCACAAAAACATCCTGTGGCGTTCTGCATTAGCATCGAATAGCCCCCGTGATATGCAACTTTTAAGGAAAGTTAGGAACCAATATACAAAGGCAGTTAGGAAAGCTAAGACTAGCTTTTTAAACAGAAATGTGCATCCTGTAGTACAAACTCAAAAAGGTTCTGGGACACTGTAAAGTCCATGGAGAATAAGAGCACCTCCTCCCAGCTGCCCACTGCACTGAGACTAGGAAACACTGTCGCTATTGATAAATCCACAATAATTGAGAATTTCAATAAGCATTTTTCTACGGCCGGCCATGCTTTCCACCTGGCTACCCCTACACCGGTCAACAGCCCTGCGCTCCCCACAGCAACTCGCCCAAACTTCCCCCGCTTCTCCTTCACCCAAATCCAGATAGTTGATGTTCTGTAATAGCTGCAAAATCTGGACCCCTACAAATCAGCCGGTCTAGACAATCTGTACCCTCTCTTTCTAAAATTATCTGCCGAAATTGTTGCAACCCCTATTACTAGCCTGTTCAACCTCTCTTTCGTATCATCTGAGATTCCCATAGATTGGAAAGCTGCCGCGGTTCTCCCCCTCTTCAAGGAGGGAGACACTCTAGACCCAAACAGCTACAGACCTATATCTATTCTACCCTGCCTTTCTAAGGTCTTTGAAAGCCAAGTTAACAAACAGATTACGGACCATTTCGAATCTCACCGTACCTTCTCCGCTATGCAATCTGGTTTCAGAGCTGGTCATGGGTGCACCTCAGCCACGCTCCAGGTCCTAAACGATATCATAACCGCCATCGATAAGAGACATTACTGTGCAGCCGTATTCATCGAACTGGCTAAGGCTTTCGACTCTGTCAATCACAACATTCTTATTGGCAAACTCAACAGCCTTGGTTTCTCAAATGATTGCCTCGCTTGGTTCACCAACTACTTCTCCGATAGAGTTCAGTATGTCAAATTGGAGGGCCTGTTGTCCGGACCTCTGGCAGTCTATGGGGGTGCCACAGGATTCAAGTCTCGGGCCAACTCTTCTCTGTATACATCAATGATTTCACTCTCGCTGCTGGTGATTCTTTGATTCACCTCTACGCAGACGACACCATTCTGAAAACCTCTGACCCTTCGTTGAACACTGTGTTAACTAACCTCCAGATGAGCTTCAATGCCATACAACTCTCCTTCCGTGGCCTCCAACCGCTCTTAAATGCAAGTAAAACTAAATGCATGCTCTTCAGCCGATCACTGCCCCCACCTGCCTGCCCGTCCAGCATCACTACTCTGGACGGTTCTGACTTAGAATATGTGGACAACTACAAATACCTAGGTGTCTGGTTAGACTAAACTCTCCTTCCAGACTCACATTAAACATCTCCAATCCAAAATTAAATCTATAATCGGCTTCCTATTTCGCAACAAAGCATCCTTCACTCATCCTGCCAAACATACACTCGTAAAACTGACCACCCTACTGATCCTCGACTTCGGCGATGTCATTTACAAAATAGCCTCAAACACTCTACTCAACAAATTGGATGCAGTCTATCACAGTGCCATCCGTTTTGTCACCAAAGCCCCATATACTACCCACCACTGAGACCTGTATGATCTCGTTGGCTGGCCCTCGCTTCATACTCGTCGCCAAACCCACTGGCTCCAGGTCATCTACAAGTCTCTGCTAGGTAAAGCCCCGCCTCATCTCAGCTCACTGGTCACCATAGCAGCACCCACCCATAGCACGCGCTCCAGCAGGTATATCTCACTGGTCACCCCCAAAGCCAATTCTTCATTTGGCCTCCTCTCCTTCATGTTCTCTGCTGCCAATGACTGGAACGAACTGCAAAAATCCCTGAAGCTGGAGACTCTTACCTCCCTAACTAACTTTAAGCACCAGCTGTCAGAGCAGCTCACAGATCACTGCACCTGTACATAGCTCATCTGTAAATAGCTCATCCCCATACTGTATCATTTATTTATTTATTTTGCTCCTTCGCACCCCAGTATCTCAACTTGCACATTCATCTTCTGCACATTCTACCATTCCAGTGTTTAATTGCTATATTGTAATTACTTCGCCACCATGGCCTATTTATTGCCTTACCGCTCTTATCCTACCTCATTCGCACATGCTGTATATAGATTTTTCTACTGTATTATTGATTGTATGTTTGTATATCCCATTTGTAACTCTGTGTTGCTGTATGTGTCGAACTGCTTTGCTTTATCTTGACCAGGTCGCAGTTGCAAATGAGAACTTGTTCTCAACTAGCCTACCTGGTTAAATAAAAGGGGAAATAAATAAATAAATACAAATATCAGGAAGTGCATAGGAGATGTTGTACCCACAATGACTATTAAAACCTACCCCAACTAGAAACCATGGATAGATGGGAGCATTTGGGCAAAACCGAAAGCCCGAACCTTTGCATTTAACCAGGGCCAGAAGACTGGGAATATGGAAGAACACACAGTGTAGTTATTCCCTCTGCAAAGCAATCAAGGTGGCTAAACGTCGGTATAGGGACAAAGTTGAGTCCTAGTTCAACGGCTCTGAAACGAGCCGTATGTGGCAGGGTCTACAGACAATCATGGATTATAAAGGGAAAACCAGCCACATCGCGGACACAGATTACTTGCTTCCGTACAGGCTGAACACCTTCTTCGCTCGTTTTGAGGATAATACACTGCCACCGACGTGGCCCGCTATCAAGGACTGTGGACTCTCCTTCTCCATGGCCAACGTGAGTAAGACATTTAAGCGTGTTAACCCTCGTAAGGCTACCGGCCCAGATGATATCCCTAGCTGTGTCCTCAGAGAATGCATAGAACAGCTGGCTGGTGTGTTCACAGATATGTTCAATCTCTCCCTATCCAGGCTGTTGTTCCCATGCTTCAAGATAGCCAACATTGTCCCTGTACATAAGAAAGCAAAGGTAACTGAACTAAATGACCACCATCCCGTAGCACTCACCTCTGTCATCATGAAGTGCTTTGAGAGACTAGTCAAGGATCATATCACCTCCACTTTACCTGCCACACTAGACCCTCTTCAATTTGCTTACCGTCCCAATAGATCCACAGAATGATGCAATCGCCACTACATTGCACACTGCCTTGTCCCATCTGGACAAGAGGAATACCTATGTAAGTGTTACGTTCCCCAGTTTCTGTGTTGTAGATTGTGTATTTGAGTGTGTTTCAGGAGATGGCTTCCTGAAATCCCCCAGCAGCTGATTGGTCGACTCCACGGCTAATTGTAGCTGACCCCGCCCCCTCGTCAGGACGCAGCTGTCTCCAATTTCCAATGCCTTCTGAAGCTATATAAAAGCCAGTGTTCTGTTCAGAAGAGAGATCATTGTTGGTAGGAGATTGCAGAGAGAGATTGAATGTGATATAGATCATTGCTGAGAGAGGAGGTTGATGGTTGAGGGGTATAGCATGTTGGTCGTTGGTATGTACTATGTTAGTTGTTGTTGGTAGCAGCTTTGGTATGTTCTGTGTTTGTTGCTTTGTCAGAGCTTCTTTAATGGCCTGAGTTAGTTTTTTCTCAGTTTCATTGTGAAGTGCATTGTTTAATATTCTGTTTCATTTGTTCCCAGGGGGGAAGGGGAAGGCACCCAGGGAGTGCTTAGGCAAGAGGCCCGTGGGCATACATATACCCGTAGTATATTCACTGTCTAGGCACACAAGGTGAGACCTGGGCGGACCACCCCCTGTATTTTGGTTAGGGCACCAGGTGGTGCTAAATTAGGTAAGTAGTGGGTAGGCAGGTAAGATAGGAGAGGGCGCTTTGAGATTTACTTTCTTTGCTTTGGTTCCGTCCAGCCCCTTTTCCCCATATTACTGTATGAAGGAATACATTCAAGGTAAACTGTAAATTCTCTGCCTTTTGTCATCCTTACTCACACCTACAGTCCATACCTCTTTCACTTCGCGTTGAGTTGTAGCAGGGTGTTGCGTTCCCTCTTCATAGAGCCGTGCGTAACAGTAAGAATACTGTTCATTGACTATAGCTCAGCATTCAACACCATAGTTCCCTCCAAGCTCATCATCAAGCTCGAGGCCCTGGGTCTGAACCCCGCCCTGTGCAACTGGGTCCTGGACTTCCTGACGGGTTGCCCCCAGGTGGTGAAGGTAGGAAACAACACCTCTTCACTGATCCTCAACACTGGGGCCCCACAAGGGTGCGTGCTCAGCCCCCTCCTCTACTCCCTGTTCACCCATGACTGCGTGGCCAAGCACGCCTCCAACTCAATCATCAAGTTTGCAGATGAAACCACAGTAGTAGGCTTGCCAACAATGATGAGACCGCCTTCAGGGAGGAGGTGAGGGCTCTGTGAGTGTGGTGCCAGGAAAATAACCTCTCACTCAAAACTAAGGAGATGATCGTGGACTTCAGGAAACGGCAGAGGGTGCACCCCCCTATCCACATCAATGGGACCACAGTGGAGAAGGTGGAAAGCTTCAAGTTCCTTGGCGTACGCATCACTGACAAACTGAAATGGTCCACCCACACAGACAGTGTGTTGAAGAAGGCGCAATAGTGCTTCTTCAACCTCAGCTTAAAACCTAAAACCCTCACAAAATTTTACAGATGCATATTTGAGAGCATCCTGTCAGGCTGTATCACCACCTGGTATGGCAACTGCACCACCCACAACCGCAAAGCTCTCCAGAGGGTGGTGCGGTCTGCCTAAAGCATTACCGGTGGCAAATTTCCCGCCCTCCTGGACACCTACAGCACCCGGTGCCATAGGAAGGCCAAAAAGATAACCAAGGGCATCAACCACCTGAGCCACTGCCTGTTCACCACGTTATCATCCAGAAGGTGAGGTCAGTACAGGTGCATCAAAGCTGGGACCGAGAAACTGAAAAACAGCTTCTATCTCAAGGCCATCATACTGTTAAACAGCCATCACTAGCACATCAGGGGCAGCTGCCTATAGACATACAGTGCCTTGCGAAAGTATTTGGCCCCCTTGAACTTGTTGACCTTTTGCCACATTTCAGGCTTCAAACATAAAGATATAAAACAGTATTTTTTTGTGAAGAATCAACAACAAGTGGGACACAATCATGAAGTGGAACGACATTTATTGGATATTTCAAACTTTTTTAACAAATCAAAAACTGAAAAATTGGGCGTGCAAAATTATTCAGCCCCTTTACTTTCAGTGCAGCAAACTCTCTCCAGAAGTTCAGTGAGGATCTCTGAATGATCCAATGTTGACCTAAATGACTAATGATGATAAATACAATCCACCTGTGTGTAATCAAGTCTCCGTATAAATGCACCTGCACTGTGATAGTCTCAGAGGTCCGTTAAAAGCGCAGAGAGCATCATGAAGAACAAGGAACACACCAGGCAGGTCCGAGATACTGTTGTGAAGAAGTTTAAAGCCGGATTTGGATACAAAAAGATTTCCCAAGCTTTAAACATCCCAAGGAGCACTGTGCAAGCGATAATATT
Source organism: Oncorhynchus clarkii lewisi (assembly GCF_045791955.1). NCBI lineage: Eukaryota > Metazoa > Chordata > Actinopteri > Salmoniformes > Salmonidae > Oncorhynchus > Oncorhynchus clarkii. Next base: position 40,763 of record NW_027261024.1, read on the forward strand.
GAAATGGAAGGAGTATCAGAACACTACAAATCTACCAAGACCTGGCCGTCCCTCTAAACTTTCAGCTCATACAAGGAGAAGACTGATCAGAGATGCAGCCAAGAGGCCCATGATCACTCTGGATGAACTGCAGAGATCTACAGCTGAGGTGGGAGACTCTGTCCATAGGACAACAATCAGTCGTATATTGCACAAATCTGGCCTTTATGGAAGAGTGGCAAGAAGAAAGCCATTTCTTAAAGATATCCATAAAAAGTGTTGTTTAAAGTTTGCCACAAGCCACCTGGGAGACACACCAAACATGTGGAAGAAGGTGCTCTGGTCAGATGAAACCAAAATTGAACTTCTTGGCAACAATGCAAAACGTTATGTTTGGCGTAAAAGCAACACAGCTCATCACCCTGAACCCACCATCCCCACTGTCAAACATGGTGGTGGCAGCATCATGGTTTGGGCCTGCTTTTCTTCAGCAGGGACAGGGAAGATGGTTAAATTGATGGGAAGATGGATGGAGCCAAATACAGGACCATTCTGGAAGAAAACCTGATGTAGTCTGCAAAAGACCTGAGACTGGGACGGAGATTTGTCTTCCAACAAGACAATGATCCAAAACATAAAGCAAAATCTACAATGGAATGGTTCAAAAATAAACATATCCAGGTGTTAGAATGGCCAAGTCAAAGTCCAGACCTGAATCCAATCTAGAATCTGTGGAAAGAACTGAAAACTGCTGTTCACAAATGCTCTCCATCCAACCTCACTGAGCTCGAGCTGTTTTGCAAGAAGGAATGGGAAAAAATGTCAGTCTCTCGATGTGCAAAACTGATAGAGACATACCCCAAGCGACTTACAGCTGTAATCGCAGCAAAAGGTGGCGCTACAAAGTATTACCTTAAGGGGGCTGAATAATTTTGCACGCCCAATTTTTCAGTTTTGGATTTGTTAAAAAAGTTTGAAATATCCAATAAATGTCGTTCCACTTCATGATTGTGTCCCACTTGTTGTTGATTCTTCACAAAAAATACAGTTTTATATCTTTATGTTTGAAGCCTGAAATGTGGCAAAAGGTCGCAAAGTTCAAGGGGGCCGAATACTTTCGCAAGGCACTGTAGATTAGGAGGCACTGGCCACTTTTAGAAATGGATCACTAGCCAATGTAATAATGTTCCGTATCTGGCATTACTCATCTCATGTGTACAAACTGCACTCCACACTATTCTACGGTATATTAGCCACTTGTAAATTGTGTTTACATATTCCATCATCCACTTCATACTGTATTGTATTCTATACTACACCACTGACTGTTAAACAGCCATGTCCAGTACATCAGGGGTGGCTGCCTATCGACATACACTGGAGGCACTGGACATTGTTAGAAATGGATCACTAGCCACTGTAATAATGTCTGTGTATCCTGCATTACTCATCTCATATGTGTAAACTGTACTCTATACTATGCCACTGTATCTTAGTCAAATGCCGCTCTGACATACATATATACTGTAGCTATGTGCATATAGCTATTCATCTAGTGACAGCCATGTTTGGGGAAACTCCTCTAGTGTACCATACTGTCCTGTACAGCCTGTTGCCCAACCCTGTCCCTGCCCCGCATGAACTCTGGACCTGGACTATCATCTACCATTATCAACCATTATTGTTATTGCCTGTGCCCTTTGGATCTCACCACCATGCCTAGGTCCATTTCCTGTTATACCATTATCAACCATTATTATTATTATTACCTGTGCCCTTTGGATCTCACCACCATGCCTAGGTCCATTTCCTGTTATACCATTATCAACCATTATTATTATTATTACCTGTGCCCTTTGGATCTCACCACCATGCCTAGGTCCATTTCCTGTTATACCATTATCAACCATTATTGTTATTACCTGTGCTCTTCGGATCTCACCGCCATGCCTAGGTCCATTTCCTGTTATACCATTATCAACCATTATTATTATTACCTGTGCCCTTTGGATCTCACCACCATGCCTAGGTCCATTTCCTGTTTATGTACAGTATTGTATTTTATTGTATGGTTCCTGAAACCTGGTTATTAGGGTTGATGAAATAGGCCCCTAGTGCTAGGGAGGATGTATCTATTCATAGAACCTGGGTCTCCCTGTGAGGAACATGCCATATTTCATTTGCACAATCAATATATAGATGTAGGATCTTAAAGGTGCAATATGCAGAAATAGCTACACCATTTCCTGGTTGCTAAAATTCTAATAGTTTGCCTAATTTCAGTTTGTGACAAAACAAGCTATGTATAATGTAGAGCATAATTGCACCATTTAAACCGCTGTGAAATATATTTTACATAACCACAAATATTGTATTTTCAACTGTTTTTACTTAAGAAGGGAAGCATAGAAATACCGCACCTAGAACAGATCTACCGCTTCTTAGATGTGCTTTCAATGAGAATGAGAGATCTATAACTTTCTATGGGAATTTGGTCAGGTAGCCCAAAAAGTTACATATTACAGCTTTAACTTGATTACCCTGTTGTAGGATTACTTTCATGCTATGCAGAACATTTTGTGTATTTGAGGCTTCTGAAGTTGGTAATTTGTACTATGAAATTTCAGACTTGATTTTCTCCTACGACAAATGTATCTAAACCCCTACAAAAATGTTAATTAATTATAATCCAGATAATAATTCACATTTCCTGTTGCTGTAGAATTATTTTCCTGCTGTGACTAAAATTAAGGTCCTATATTGTAGCAATTGAATAGCAATATATAGCCTGTGTTTAGTCTCCTAGCTGTCATCAGTTATTAGACTATCCCTAATCTGCTATTAGAAACACGTGCTGCTCCTGGGGTGTTTTTGTCTTCAGGCTAAAGCCAAGGTCAGCCAAGGTCAGATACACAGCGACTGTGTCCCACCCTATTCCCTATCTAGTGCACTACTTTTGACCACTTGTCAAAAGTAATCCACTATGTAGGGAATAGGATGCTATTTGGGACGTAGGCAGATATTAGCTATTAGCCCTGCCAGTCATTCACAGCTACATAAATGACTGGTAGTTCTGGGTAATAAGGAAGTTTACGTGTGAAGCCTTTTAAACAACACCTTAGCAGCAGCAGCTCAGGGTCGTATTCAATATAACACACTGCAGAAAACATTTTGCAACAGAAAACTAAAACAAGCATTTCTTATTGGACACATGTAGGTAGTCCCTCCCTGTTTCAGCCTGTTTTGTCCGTTTGGTGCCTGATGAATACAACCCAGGAGTCATGTGGCTGTAGAAAGAGAGAAAGGCCCTGGAGCTGTTCCTGTTATTAAGTCTCATATTAACCTCCATATTAACACCTTTCATTTCCTGTCCACCTGTTCACCTCCTAGTGCTCTGCCACTCTGGGTTCAGCTTCAGGTTGAGGTTTATTTACCTGACATCATAGTACATTATGTGAAACATACTTAACATGTGATGTCATACAATAGTTCAAAAGATGGGTACAAATAATAGTTATACTTTATTTAAAAGGTACCAACATATTGACTTCTTAACGCATTCCGAGTTCATACAGAATGCTTTTTAAAAATTATTTATATATTTTTAACCGTTATTTAACTAGGCAAGTCAGTTAAGAACAAATTCTTATTTACAATGATGGTCTACTCCGGACAAACCTGGACGATGCTGGGCCAATTGTGCGGCACCCTATGGGATTCCCAATCACGGTTGGGTGTGATAGAGCCTGGATTCGAACCAGGGACTGTAGTGACACCTCTTGCACTGAGATGCAGTGCCTTAGAACGCTTTTACAAGAAGTGCAATGCAGTGCATAAGGCTAACACGGACTGTGCATGAAGAACTAAGCCTAACATGGACTGTTCATGAATAACTAAGCCTAACAGGGACTGTGCATGAAGAACTAAGCCTAACAGGGACTGTGCATGAAGAACTAAGCCTAACAGGGACTGTGCATGAAGAACTAAGCCTAACAGGGACTGTGCATGAAGAACTAAGCCTAACAGGGACTGTGCATGAAGAACTAAGCCTAACAGGGACTGTGCATGAAGAACTAAGCCTAACAGGGACTGTGCATGAAGAACTAAGCCTAACAGGGACTGTGCATGAAGAACTAAGCCTAACAGGGACTGTTCATGAAGAACTAAGCCTAACAAGGACTGTTCATGAAGAACTCAGCCTAACAGGGACTGTGCATGAAGAACTAAGCCTAACAGGGACTGTTCATGAAGAACTCAACCTCATCCTATTACTGCACCACTCAACCTGTCCAGTATGACAACCTCCATTACAGTTCATTTTTTAATACCTTTTTACTAAACCTTTATTTAACTAGGCAAGTCAGTAAAGAACACATTCTTATTTACAATAACCAAAAGGAAAAAAGCCTCCTGGGGGGACGGGGGCTGGGATTAAAAATACAAATCAGAGATAAGTGTTACTCCTCCCTGCGCACATGTTTACTGTGATTTAACTAGGCGTTGGGAAGGGCTCGTAAGCAAGCATTTCACGATAGTCTACACCCGTTGTATTTGGTGCACGTGACAAATAAAATGTTCTTTTATTTGAAGACAGTTTCGGTCGGTGTGACCTTCCTATAAACATTCCCCACCTCCACAACTCTCTCTCTCTCTCTCTCTCTGTTCTATTTTATTTTATTACTAAACATATAAACTGAACAAAAAAAATGTTGGTCCATGTTTCATGAGAAATTTTCCAGATGCACAAAAATATTATTTCTCTTAAATGTTGTGCACAAATTTGTTGACATCCTTGTTAGTGAGCATTTGCCAAGATAATCCATCCCCCTGACAGGTGTGGCATATCAAGAAGCTGATTAAACAGTATGATCATTACAAAAGTGCACCTTGTACTAGTGACAATAAAAGGCCACTCTAAAATGTGCAGTTTTGAAACACAGCACAATGCCACAGATGTCTCAAGTTTTGAGGGAGTGTGCAATAGGCATGATGACTACAGGAATGTCCACCAGAGCTGTTGCCAGAGAATTTAATGTTCATTTCTCTACCATAAGACACCTCCAAAGTCGTTTTAGAGAATTTGGCAGTGCGTCCAACCGGCCTCACAACCTCAGACCACTTGTAACCGCACCAGGCCAAGACCTCCACATCCTGCTTCTTCACCTGCGGGATAGTCTGAGACTAGCCACCCAGACAGCTGATGAAACTGAGGAGTATTTCTGTCTATAATAAAACCCTTTGTGTGGAAAAACTATTTCTGATTGGCTGGGCCTGGCTCCCAAGTGGTTGGGCCTATGCCCTCCCAGGCCCCCCAACGACCCTGCCCAGTCATGTCAAATCTTTAGATTAGGTTCTAATTGATTTATTTTCATTGACTGATTTTCTTGTATGAACTGTAACTCAGTAAAATCAATGACATTGTTGAAGCGTTTATATTTTTGTTCAGTATAAATAGATATTGTTATTGAGACAGACAATAGGCGTTACAGACACTAAGACTGCAGATGTATACACTGTCAAATGTATCAATCCCTACAAAAATGATCATTAATTATGACAGAGTATCAACGGCAATTTATATCATTCGAGAATAACGCTGAAGTTATTTCTCCACACCGTCTGTGTCAATTATAACCTCCAACGATCATGACTCACATTACCATTCCTCTCTAACCTAGTCATTGTGTTTTGGCATATCATTAGCGACTTTAACCTTGAAATGTTTTCTGGCCATCGTGCAAGGTTTACCTGTAAGTGTAAACTTCCATGCTGCCAGCCAGCCTCTATCAATCTATCTAGGAAGGCAGTCATCTAGCCAGGCAGTCATTCAACTTCTGAGTCATTGTGAGGCATCTTTGTTCCAGAGATGAATAGTATTAATTAAAGATCAGACCTAGGTCCAAATATTATTCAATATAATTTCAAATACTTTAAATCTGTACTTGATTAAGCTTGTCTGGTTTAATGCACACTATAATAGTGCCCAAATCTTACCCAGCTGGCAATTCAGGAAGGCTAGAGCAAACACTCAAAGTATTTGAAAGATTTAAAATAGTTTTTGAACTCAGGTCTGCTAACTATAGGCTAACTACAGGCCCCATAAACATGGACCAACAGAACAACATGTCCCTTCCTCCTGCACTTCTGAAAATAATATTAGTCATCAATTCTCAAATCAAATGTATTAGTCACATGCTTGGCAAACAACAGGTGTAGAATAACAATGAAATGTTCCCCAACAACGCAGAGAGAAAGAAAATAAAGCAATAATAGAAAAGTAAAACACGTAATAATAAAGGTAATAATTAATACACAATGAATAATGATAACTTGGCTATATACAGTGGGGAGAACAAGTATTTGATACACTGCCGATTTTGCAGGTTTTCCTACTTACAAAGCATGTAGAGGTCTATAATTTTTTTTATCATAGGTACACTTCAACTGTATACACTGTCAAATGTATCAATCCCTACAAAAATGATCATTAATTATGACAGAGTATCAACGGCAATTTATATCATTCGATATAAATGTGTGATTGTCTGAAAACCTGCAAAATCGGCAGTGTATCAAATACTTGTTCTCCCCACTGTACATGGGGTACCAGTACCGAGTCGATGTGGGATACATATAACTAGGAATAAAGGGACAGATAATAAATAGTAGCAGCAGCGTATGTGATGAGTCCAAAAAGTTAGTGCCAAAAGGGTCAATGCAGATTGTCCGGGGAGCTATTTGGTTAACTATTTAACTAACGATCTTATCACTTGGGGGTAGAAACTGTTCAGGGTCCTGTTGATTCCAGACTTGGTGCATCGTTGTGTTTTGCCTTGTGGTAGCAGAGAGAACAGTCTATGACTTGGGTGGCTAGAGTCTTTGACAATTTTTAGGGCCTTCCTGTAGAGGTCCTGGATGGCAGGGACCTCGGCCCCAGTGATGTACTACCCTCTGTAGCACCTTGAGGCCGGATGCCAAGCAGTTGCCATACCAAGCGGTGATGCAGCCAGTCAAGATGCTCTCAATGGTGTAGCTGTAGAACTTTTTGAGGATCTGAGGGCCCATGTCAAATCTTTTCAGCCTCCTAATGTGGGAGCGGCATACCCTCTTCACAACTGTCTTGATGTGTGTGGACCATATTAGATCCTTAGTGATGTGGACACAGAGGAACTTGAAGCTCTCAACCTGCTCCACTAAAGCCCTGTCGATGTGAATGGGGGTGTTCTTGGCCTTCTGTATGGAAACTGGAGTGGGTCCAGGGTGTCTGGGATGATGGTGTTGATTTGAGCCATGACCAGCCTTTCAAATAATTGTATGGTTATAGATGTGAGTGCTACAGGGCGATAGTCATTTAGACAGGTTACCTTGGCATTCTTGGGCACAGGGACTATGGTGGCCTGCTTGAAACTTGTAGTTTTTACAGACAGGATCAGGGAGAGGTTTAAAATGTCAGTAAAGACATTTGCCAGCTGGTCAGCGCAAGCTCTGAGTGCGCATCCTGTTAAACCTGTTTCAAGGTCTTACATCTGCTATGGAGAGCATGATCACACAGTCTTCCGGAACAGCTGGGACTCTCATGTATGGTTCAGTGTTGCTTGCCTTGAGGGAAAGCATAGAAGGCATTTAGCTTGTCTGGTTGGTTCGCATCACTGGGCAGCTCGCGGCTGGGTTTCCCTTTGTAGTCTGTGATAGTTGGCAAGCCCTGCCACTTCCGACGAGCATCAGAGCCGGTGTTGTAGGATTCGATCTTTGTCCTGTATTGACGATTTGCCTGTTTGATGGTTTGTAGGAGGGTGTAGAGGTATTTCTTATAAGTGTCCGGATTGGTGTCCCGCGGAAGCTTTAGCCTTTATCTCAGTGTGGATGTTGCCTGTAATCCATGGCTTCTGGTGGGGGAAAAGGGAAACCTAGTCAATTGCACAACTGAATGCATTCAACCGAAATGTGTCTTCCGCATTTAACGGAAGGGGCTGCCTTAATCAACGTTTTCGTCATCAGCGCCCGGGAAGCAGTATGTACGTTCACTGTGGGGACAACGTTGTTGATGCACTTATTAATGAAGCCGGTGACTGATGTGGTCAACTCCTGAAAGCCATCGGATTATTTTTTTTTTCGTCTCTAGTTGCACAGGTGACATGATTGTAGAAATGAGGTAAAACAGATTTCGGTTTTCTTGCATTAAATCACCGGCCACTAGGAGTGCCGCTGGATAAGCATTTTCTTGTTTGCTAATGGCCCTATACAGCTCGTTGAGTGTGGTCATCATCGGTTTGTGGTGGTAAATGGTGGTAAATTTAAACTCTCTTGGTAAATAGTATAGTCTACATCTTATCATGAGGTGAAGTGCTTCCTACAGGGCAGCTGTATTCACGGTGTCGCCGGTGTTGTATGGAGGTGAATACCGACGTGAAGTGCTTCCTACAGGGCAGCTGTATTCACGGTGTCGCCGGTGTTGTATGGAGGTGAATACCGACGTGAAGTGCTTCCTACAGGGCAGCTGTATTCACGGTGTCGCCGGTGTTGTATGGAGGTGAATACCGACGTGAAGTGCTTCCTACAGGGCAGCTGTATTCACGGTGTCGCCGGTGTTGTATGGAGGTGAATACCGACGTGAAGTGCTTCCTACAGGGCAGCTGTATTCACGGTGTCGCCGGTGTTGTATGGAGGTGAATACCGACGTGAAGTGCTTCCTACAGGGCAGCTGTATTCACGGTGTCGCCGGTGTTGTATGGAGGTGAATACAGACGTGAAGTGCTTCCTACAGGGCAGCTGTATTCACGGTGTCACCGGTGTTGTATGGAGGTGAATACCGACGTGAAGTGCTTCCTACAGGGAAGCTGTATTCACGGTGTCGCCGGTGTTGTATGGAGGTGAATACCGACGTGAAGTGCTTCCTACAGGGAAGCTGTATTCACGGTGTCACCGGTGTTGTATGGAGGTGAATACCGACGTGAAGTGCTTCCTACAGGGAAGCTGTATTCACGGTGTCGCCGGTGTTGTATGGAGGTGAATACCGACGTGAAGTGCTTCCTACAGGGCAGCTGTATTCACGGTGTCGCCGGTGTTGTATGGAGGTGAATACCGACGTGAAGTGCTTCCTACAGGGCAGCTGTATTCACGGTGTCGCCGGTGTTGTATGGAGGTGAATACCGACGTGAAGTGCTTCCTACAGGGCAGCTGTATTCACGGTGTCGCCGGTGTTGTATGGAGGTGAATACCGACGTGAAGTGCTTCCTACAGGGCAGCTGTATTCACGGTGTCGCCGGTGTTGTATGGAGGTGAATACCGACGTGAAGTGCTTCCTACAGGGCAGCTGTATTCACGGTGTCGCCGGTGTTGTATGGAGGTGAATACAGACGTGAAGTGCTTCCTACAGGGCAGCTGTATTCACGGTGTCACCGGTGTTGTATGGAGGTGAATACCGACGTGAAGTGCTTCCTACAGGGAAGCTGTATTCACGGTGTCGCCGGTGTTGTATGGAGGTGAATACCGACGTGAAGTGCTTCCTACAGGGAAGCTGTATTCACGGTGTCACCGGTGTTGTATGGAGGTGAATACCGACGTGAAGTGCTTCCTACAGGGAAGCTGTATTCACGGTGTCGCCGGTGTTGTATGGAGGTGAATACCGACGTGAAGTGCTTCCTACAGGGCAGCTGTATTCACGGTGTCGCCGGTGTTGTATGGAGGTGAATACCGACGTGAAGTGCTTCCTACAGGGAAGCTGTATTCACGGTGTCGCCAGTGGTAGCTAACGTGCACAATTAATTTTTTTACCTCCAATGATTTTATTTAAATAGGATAGTAGCATCCTACACAATAAATAACTAATATTGATAACCATCTAGATGTCACCTTGATACAAGCATGAATGGCAACAACACCAGGACACAATGTATTTGTTCCCATTTGTCAAGCACTGTAGTCCCGAAAATGTGTGGTGGAAGGGTATCAAATACATCAATAACATGGTTTCCATGTGTTTGATACCATTCCATTTGCCCGTTCCAGCCATTATTATGAGCTGTCCTCCCCTCAGCAGCCTCCACTGTGTTGGAAGTAGCTGGGCTACTGATGCCAATATCAGGGTGACAGTCACAGTAAGCACATGCATACAAGAAAGACTACACCTATCATCAGTACTTTCATTGAAAATAAACAATCGTCAACTCAGACTCCAACTTTCACAGTTCAATTGTAAATCTCATCTGTAGCTGTAGTCCATCTAGTCACAAGCCATATTGGCACTCCTCGGAAAAGCAGTCCTCCATAGGAATGAATGGAATTCTACAGTAATTCATTTCAATGTTTCAATGACAGAATTACATGTATTTAAGTCATTTTTTGTGGTGGGGACAGTACCATTAGTACTTCAAAATAATTATGCTTTAAGGAAAATGTTTTAATATATATATATATATAAATGTTTTGGTCACATAACATAATTTAAAAGTATGTGTTAAGGTGTGTGTATGTAATATAATTAACGTGTAATGGTTGTTTGATCAATAGGACTGTAAAGTTCCGATTTGACTCACATGGTATTTACACATTTGCAGAAAACGATTAAACTGCATTTCGTGACTTTTGCAAATGATTTCTAATGATGTAAAGTTGTTCTGTTACTACTGCCTGTGTCCAGTTCAAAGTGAATGATGGAAGGCAGGCCTGTGTGCCTAATTTCATTAAGGACTACTGTAGCTTCTTACTTTCTTACTGTGGATTGCTATGGAATTTTCACCAATACCTTACTCTGCGTCATTCCCAAACATTCTATGAAAGTATGAAAATGTGAAGAACCTATGTGCTCGCTTGTCAGAAGAAAAGGCATCATATTCTTCCTGGGGGTGTAAATAAATAGATTTGAATAAGATTTAATGTTGCTAAAACGCTGTCAGTTCCACTTTAAGTCTCATATTAACTTCCATATTAACACCTTTCATTTCCTGTCCACCTGTTCACCTCCTAGTGTTCTGCCACTCTGGGTTCAGCTTCAGGTTGAGGTTTATTTACCTGACATCATAGTACATTATGTGAAACATACTTAACATGTGATGTCATAAAATACTTCAAAAGATGGGTACAAATAATAGGCAACACTTTATTTAAAGGGTACCTACATATTGACTTCTTAACGCATTCAGAGTTCATGCAGAATGCTAACAGGGACTGTTCATGAAGAACTAATCCTAACAAGGACTGTGCATGAAGAACTAAGCCTAACAAGGACTGTGCATGAGGAACTAAGCCTAACAAGGACTGTTCATGAAGAACTAAGCCTAACAAGGACTGTGCATGAAGAACTAAGCCTAACAAGGACTGTTCATGAAGAACTAAGCCTAACAAGGACTGTGCATGAAGAACTAATCCTAACAAGGACTGTTCATGAAGAACTAATCCTAACAAGGACTGTGCATGAAGAACTAAGCCTAACAAGGACTGTTCATGAAGAACTAAGCCTAACAAGGACTGTGCATGAGGAACTAAGCCTAACAAGGACTGTTCATGAAGAACTAAGCCTAACAAGGACTGTTCATGAAGAACGAAGCCTAACAAGGACTGTTCATGAAGAACTAAGTCTAACATGGACTGTTCATGAAGAACTAAGCCTAACAAGGACTGTGCATGAATAACTAAGCCTAAGAATTCCCACCTCCACAACACTCTTTCTATCTCTGTTCTATCAACAGAACATGTTGCTGATTTTTTTTCTTCATTATTAAGCACAGAAATAGATACTGGGATTGAGACAGACAATAGGCTTTACAAACACTAAGACTGTAGATGTATACACTGACAGAGTATCAACGCCAATTTACATAATTTGAGAATAAGGCAGAAGTTATTTCTCCACACCATGTGTCAATCATAAGCCCCTACCATTAGAGTCACATTGCCATTCCTCTCTAACCTATTCATTGTTTAGTGGCATATCATTAGAGTCTTTAACCTTTAAACTTTTTCCTTGTGACCTTAAGCCTACATTGTTTTTAAATATATTGAGTGATAATTCACTTTTTAAAATAATTCCTATCATTGGCAGATCATTTTGCGTATTTTAATCTATAGACTATAGACTATAGAAAGCTGCAATATGTAACTTTTTGGGCGACCGGACCAAATTCACATAGAAATGTGTGTTATAGATCTGTCATTCTCATTGAAAGCAACCAGGAAATGGCGTAGCGTTTTCTACATTGTGCATCTTTAATATAAGTAATCTGTTCAAGATATTGTACCTTAATAGTTGTATTAAGGTAAGATATCAATAAAATGATATTGAAATAAGAGAAATTACTTGTATTAGGTTTTTCGGCGGTTAAAATAAGCAAAATTGTCTGCCAATGTAGTCAGATAATGCAGCTTGCTACAAAAAAACTATAAAAAATACTAATTTTAAGTGAATTATCACTCAATATAAGATATTTAGGCTTGCTTTGATTTCACACTGCGAGCTCCAGGTCTTTATCTTCCAAGGTGTTTATTACTTGGTTAATGTTTAGTCAGAGGCTTTGTGGCCCTGAGGATGCAGCAAGGACATCTGAGACATACAGGGTTCTGAGAGTGGTTGGTAGAACCGCTGGTTCAGCCAATGGCTGAGTCCCAGGCAGAGCCCAGCATAGGGGCCAGGAGGATATAAAGCTGGGGTGGCAGAGCCAACCTCAGCCTATATGACAGGTCTATAGGTCAGCTCTGGACCTACACAAGGATTTAACTAAACAGAATAAGATGAACCAACACTAGTCTGTCATACCAGCGCTCCAAACCCATAGCTGCCGATTGCTTCTGATACTTAGACAGTCTCTAGGCCCTGACCAGAGGACTGAAGGACCTCAGTATTCCTTTTCTGTAGTGTTTGACCTGTAGAAGCCAGTAGGTGTGAGGAGCTTGTATTTACAGCCAGTCTGATGGAGAATGATGCCTATGACAGGATCGGGGACGAACCCCCTAACTACGAGGAGACGTCTTTCTCCGGTGGTACCACCTCTAACGGTAATGGGACCGGTAACGGAGAGCACCGGGCCGTCCGTCCGTCCGTGGTCAGTGCGTTTGGTCATGACACGCTGGACCGCGTGCCCAACATCGACTTCTACCGGAATGCTGGGAGTGTGAGCGGTAACCGTGCGGTCCGACCGTCCCTGCAGGAGCTCCACGATGTATTCCAGAAGGTCAGTGTGTGTGTGTGTCCTCCTCACCTCTACAACCCCCTCCACACACATCTGTATATCACTCTCTTTTCCTTACCGACACACACAACTGTCTCCACCAAGTCAGCAGACTTCTAACTGGAATCAACTCTCCTTTAATCCAGACAATTCAGAAAGATCATTGAAATTCAGATTCAGTAAATGAAAAACATTTTTATGTGGAACATGTTTTGACAACAACATTGGCCTGTTTGTCTCTCAATTCAATGAAATCAATTCAAAGGGGCTTTATTGTTAAGGGAAACATATGTTTACATTGTCAAAGCAAGTTAAATAAATAATTAACTAAAGTAAGAAGAAAAAAGAAAACATCAACAACAAAAAACTATGTCCTGTAAACATTTCACTGATAAAGGCTTGAAAAGGATAAAGACGTGTCAAATGTTATATTATCAGCTATGTGTTTTAACAATGTACATATAGTTGTACTACGACTAGTAGGGGAAGAAAGGAAACAGATAAATATTGGTTGTATTTACAATGTTGTTTTCATGGCAACTTGTCACAAATCTCTCTCTCTGTTTGTATTGGTTTCTCTCTGTTCATTTGTTTATCTCACTCTCTCTTTCTCTTTCTCTCTCTGACTGTGTGACAGATTACTATCATGTGATTGGGTCATGTCTGTTCTAAAGAAGGGAAAGTCACTTCCCACTGGGCACAAATTGGTTGAATCAATGTTGTTTCAGCTTAATTTCTCAACATATTGTGATGTGGAATCTATGTGGGAAATACATTGGATTTGAAAAAAGTAATCAACAGCTGTTTTGAGGGTAACATTTCAACCACAAGATTGTGTCATCATGGTAACCAAATGTCCACATAGACAAACCTTGTATAAAATATGTTGGATTTGTACCTTTATAACAACGTCAGATCTTCAACATTATATCCACTATCAGTAGAACAAGAAAAGACAATAGGCTAGGCAGCACCTCCTACTGGAGAACTGATTTATCTACAGCTACCCTCTGGCCTCACATCCAGGGTTTAAACAAGTCCTGCTGAGCTATGATGCTCCCGAGTGGCGCAGCGGTCTAAGGCACTGCATCTCAGTGCTAGAGGCGTCACTACAGACCCTGGTTCGATCCCGGACTGTATCACCGTGATCGGGAGTCCCATAGGGCGGCACACAACTGGTGCAGCGTCGTCCGGTTTAGGGAAGGGTTTGGCCGGGGTAGGCCGTAATTGTAAAATAAGAATTTGTTCTTAACTGACTTGCCTGGTTAAATGAAGGTTAAATAAAAATGTTTTATAAAATAAGGACATTTGTCACTGACTTTTACCAGTGTGATTTGCTGTTGCTATCGAACCCATTCTAAAGGGTAGGTTTAACAGAGCAAATTACATGTGACCATAATGTATCAATCATGTATCATCAATTAAGCTATTTTTAGCCCTATGTAGCATTTTCAAAGTCATCAACAGCTATTGCAGGATTGAACTAAAAATAGACAATAGGATTTCCAGTGATAGTGATATTGAATTGTGTTTGGTTGTCAACGCAACCAAATATCAACATTTGAAGGAGATGTATATTCTGCTTGGATAGTTCCATCTGTACCACTGACTTAGTCTGGCTTTAATTCCACTTCGTTTTCAAATGAATCATTGTTGGATAAATAAATGTTGGATTGTCTCCATCTCAATCCAAAATCTAAGTTAAACAACAGGACTAAATCAAATTCAACTTTATTTAAAGTGTATTTAAACAACAGGACTAAATCAAATTAAACTTTATTTAAAGTGCATTTAAACAACAGGACTAAATCAAATTCAACTTTATTTAAAGTGCATTTAAACAACAGGACTAAATCAAATTCAACTTTATTTAAAGTGTATTTAAACAACAGGACTAAATCAAATTCAACGTTATTTAAAGTGCATTTAAACAACAGGACTAAATCAAATTCAACGTTATTTCAAGTGCATTTAAAGTTTCATTTGCCTTTAATTCAGTGCAAGCAGAAGATAAATCTCCTTCACATGTTGATATTTGGTTGTTTACAACCAAACACAATTCAATATCACTTTTGAAATACAATAAACAGCCTATTAACTTGTTAACAAATTATATGGTGGATCCACATCTCCAACTCAGCCAAAAATAAAAGTTAAAGAATGGGATTAAGCCAGTTGACAGATGGAACTATCCAAGCAGTAGATACATCTCATTTAAATGTTCATATTTGGTTGCCTTGTCAACCAAACACAATTCAATTGTAATACAGTAAATAGGCTATCTTACAAACTAATGAAACATTCACCCTTAAAATGAGCAACACATCCATGGTCACAGTTTGAGGTTACTGTAACTATAAATGTCTTCTTCCATCATCATATAAAGCATGCATGTTGAAGATAGCATGCAGAGGTATTCACAGGTCTGTGGAGATATTCACAATTGCTGTAATAATCTGCCCAGAATCTCGAATGGCATTGATCATTGCACCATGTACTTTGAATGTAATCTCAACTGTAATCCAGGTCATTTGGTTCTGCTATTAGATAAAGGACAGTAATAAGTAACACATAAATAAATCAACCAAATATCTGACATTGTTTTCCCATTTGAACTTTTGCTGTGTCTTTAATGGTTAAAAGCACAGTGATATACATTTGGGTGATAACTAAACCAGATATCTGACATTGTTTTTTCATTTGAATTTGGCTGTGCTTTTAGATGGTTGAAAGCATAGTGATAACACATTGGAAATTCAACTAACTTTCGGCTCTCTTTTTGAGTGGGTGAATATAGGTTGTAATCTCATTGATCAAGGTCTCAACCAAATATTTCCCAATTATCCACGTTGAAATGAGGTGGAGTGTGCAGTGGGTTGGCCTTGGATTGGTCAACTCATTCCTCTTAAAGCATTTCTAGACCTACTGTGTCCTGAAAGAGAACAACATGAACTCTCTGGAGGAAAGAACATATGTTTTACAGTCTCAGAGAGGAAGATAAGATAGAGAGATAAATGGACTTTATAGTCCTTTAATCATTCATTTCACTGGAAACATTCCTGCCACTTTCATTAACCGCAGTTCAACCATCTTTCACACCCTATAAACCTTCTGCCAACACTGGGACTGAACAGTCGTCAAAGACAGAGATAAGAATAGATCTACACAATGGTTGACATACTGACAGGCTAAAGTGTTTTATAGATTTTTAACACCTTTGGGTGACAGCCAGTCTGTTATCTCTGTCTGACAGCCACGCCACGCCCTACACCAGACAGAGATCTGAGCATCTCATTAAAGAGCTTGGTACTCATGTGTCCTTTAAACACTTCATATTCGTCTTACAAAAAGTTTAAACTGGGTCCACCCTGTTCTCTTTCTGTTCTATTCCCTCTCTCTCTCCTTCTCTCTCTCTCTCTCTCTCCTTCTCTCTCTCTCTCTCTCAGTTCTATTCCCTCACTCTCTCCTTCTCTGTTCTATTCCCTCACTCTCTCCTTCTCTCTCTCTCTCCTTCTCTCTCTCTCTCTCTCTCTCACTCTCTCTGTTCTATTCCCTCACTCTCTCCTTCTCTCTCTCTCTCTCCTTCTCTCTCTTTCTCTCTCTCTCTCCTATCTCTCTCTCTCTCTCCTTCTCTCTCTCTCTCTCCTTCTCTCTCCCTCTCTCCTTCTCTCTCTGTTCTATTCCCTCACTCTCTCTCTCTCTCTCTCTCTGTTCTATTCCCTCACTCTCTCCTTCTCTCTCTCTCTCCTTCTCTCTCTCTCTCTCTCACTCTCTCTGTTCTATTCCCTCACTCTCTCCTTCTCTCTCTCTCTCTCCTTCTCTCTCTTTCTCTCTCTCTCTCCTATCTCTCTCTCTCTCTCCTTCTCTCTCTCTCTCTCCTTCTCTCTCCCTCTCTCCTTCTCTCTCTGTTCTATTCCCTCACTCTCTCCTTCTCTCTCTCTCTCCTTCTCTCTCTCTCTCTCTCACTCTCTCTGTTCTATTCCCTCACTCTCTCCTTCTCTCTCTCTCTCCTTCTCTCTCTCTCTCTCTCACTCTCTCTGTTCTATTCCCTCACTCTCTCCTTCTCTCTCTCTCTCTCCTTCTCTCTCTTTCTCTCTCTCTCTCCTATCTCTCTCTCTCTCTCCTTCTCTCTCTCTCTCTCCTTCTCTCTCCCTCTCTCCTTCTCTCTCTGTTCTATTCCCTCACTCTCTCTCTCTCTCTCTCTCTGTTCTATTCCCTCACTCTCTCTGTTCTATTCCCTCACTCTCTCCTCTCTCTCTCTCTCTCTCTCTCTCTCTCTCTCTCTCTCTCTCTCACACACACAGAGTGCAGTCTTCAAGGACAAGCACACAGTATAATAATGCTTCTCCAAACATGTATTCATCTTCATCAGAATCAAACTGCACAACTCTCTCTCACACACACACACACACACACACTCAGGAACAAGAACACTGCGTCTCTTGTTTGATTGATTTAGAAAGAGAACATTTCAACAGGGTTCTGACCTCATAGAGACTTACCTATCTAACAGGAGGCCCAGAATTCTAACATCAAGTTACTGCACTGCTAACTCTCTCTGATTTCCTAAAGACAAAACTAATCTAAACTTCCTCTAAAGTTTCAACAAATTCCTTCTTCCTCTACCAGCCGTATTCTTTATCTTCCTCCAGGTAGACTGGAGTGATACGTACCCCTGACAAGTCTTTTCCTCTCCTATTTTCTCTCTCTAGAATGGAAGGATCTCAGTGACGAACACGGTGGAGGACAGAGAGGGGAGCGACGGGACGCCGTCAGACGATGTGGAGTCTGTCATTCCCCTGGACAACAAAGATGGAACCGTGAGGTTCGGCTGGATAAAGGGAGTCCTGGTTAGTAGAGATGGGTTACTGTTATGAGAACTTTGTAAACTGAACTTCACTTAAATTATTCTGTCTATTACTAAGGATTTGTAAGGTTCTTATTGAAATGAAATATACAGAGGCCAGTTTACAATAGTCAGTAAGGTTTATATACGAGAGCGCTGCTGTACATATACAAAGACATTCCTTTTATAACTTTCTCTTACCCTACACACATACATACACACCAACATAGGGGTTTTCTCATGAGTCTCACCACAGTTTATTACCACTCAGCTGACAGTTCCAGTCTCCCCCAGATACAAGAGCTCTGGAGGGGCCCTCCCTGTCCTACCTTATCTCCCCAGAGTTACAGCCAGGTCGGTTCAAACATAGGTTAATGCCCCTCTTCGTTCTCTTTCGACACACACATACATTCCTTTCTTCCTAGGTCTATGCTACATAACCCCTTCCTAATCAACAAACATTATTTAACACTACTAGAAAGATAGGGTAGAATTCTGTTAGTTATAATTCTACGTTAAATGTATACATCATTTAGTCATTATTCATAATAAATCCCATAACAGTTGCATTGGACAGGGTTAGGAGGGTCCTGGGGAGTGGAGATGGGTTATATTGGACAGGGTTAGGAGGGTCCTGGGGAGTGGAGATGGGTTATATTGGGGCAGGGTTAGGAGGGTCCTGGGGAGTGGAGATGGGTTATATTGGACAGGGTTAGGAGGGTCCTGGGGAGTGGAGATGGGTTATATTGGGGCAGGGTTAGGAGGGTCCTGGGGAGTGGAGATGGGTTATATTGGGGCAGGGTTAGGAGGGTCCTGGGGAGTGGAGATGGGTTATATTGGGGCAGAGTTAGGAGGGTCCTGGGGAGTGGAGATGGGTTATATTGGACAGGGTTAGGAGGGTCCTGAGGAGTGGAGATGGGTTATATTGGGGCAGGGTTAGGAGGGTCCTGGGGAGTGGAGATGGGTTATATTGGACAGGGTTAGGAGGGTCCTGGGGAGTGGAGATGGGTTACATTGGACAGGGTTAGGAGGGTCCTGAGGAGTGGAGATGGGTTATATTGGACAGGGTTAGGAGGGTCCTGGTTAGTAGAGATGGGTTACATTGGACAGGGTTAGGAGGGTCCTGGTTAGTAGAGATGGGTTACATTGGACAGGGTTAGGAGGGTCCTGGGGAGTGGAGATGGGTTATATTGGGGCAGGGTTAGGAGGGTCCTGGGGAGTGGAGATGGGTTATATTGGACAGGGTTAGGAGGGTCCTGGGGAGTGGAGATGGGTTATATTGGACAGGGTTAGGAGGGTCCTGGGGAGTGAAGATGGGTTATATTGGGGCAGGGTTAGGAGGGTCCTGGGGAGTGGAGATGGGTTGTATTGGGGCAGGATTAGGATGGTTCTTAATGGGGTCCTGGCGAGGGCAGCTGGTTATGGGAACTGGCCTGTCCTAATGGGAACCTGGTGAGGGAAGTTTGTTATAGGGACTGGTCTAATGGGATCCTGGTGAGGGCAGTTGGTTATGGGGACTGGCCTAATGGGATCCTGGTGAGGGCAGTTGGTTATGGGGACTGGCTTGTCCTAATGGGATCCTGGTGAGGGCAGTTGGTTATGGGGACTGGCCTAATGGGATCCTGGTGAGGGCAGTTTGTTATGGGGACTGTCCTAATGGGATCCTGGTGAGGGCAGTTTTATGGGGACTGGCCTAATGGGATCCTGGTGAGGGCAGTTGGTTATGGGGACTGGCCTAATGGGATCCTGGTGAAGGCAGTTGGTTATGGGGACTGGCCTGTCCTAATGGGATCGTGGTGAGTAGGAATGGAGTCTTAGAGAGTGTGGCTGGATATCGAGCAGGGTGAATGGGGAGTCCTGGTCTGTGTGGTCAGGTTATGGGAACTTCTTCTACTGGGGGTCACTGGGGGTCACCCTGGCCATTCCTGAGCTGTATATCACAACCCAGCATCAATTAGTTAACCTGCATACCTCAGTGATACCCTGACAGGTCACATGATCTGTCTGGAAGCCTCAGACACAGACACCGACACAGCGATAAAGAGATTCAGATAGTTATTCTGTCATAACCCGGTCTCTATCTAACCTAACTACGATCTGACTGGAAGCGAAGAGACAAGGTCAAAGTGATCCTGCCTTATGTGTAACTCAGGGCTAACCCCAGTCTCTACCTAACCTAGCCTCTCTCCTACTCTCTGTCTCTCTCCTCTCTCTCATCCTCTCTCGCCGCCTCTGTCTCCTCCTGTCCCTCTCCTCCTCTCTCTCCTCCCCTCGCTCTCCTCCTGTCTCTCCTCCTCTCTCTCCTCCTCTGTCTCCTCCTGTCTCTCTCCTCCTCTCGCTCTCCTCCTGTCTCTCCTCCTCTCTCTCCTCCTGTCTCTCCTCCTCTCTCCTCTCTCTCCTCCTCTCTCCTCTCTCTCCTCCTGTCTCTCCTACTGTCTCTCCTCCTCTCTCCTCTTTTCTCTCCCCCTCTCCCTCCTCTTGTCTTCCCTCCTCTCTCATCCTCTCTTTCCTCCTGTCTCTCCTCCACTCTCCTCTCGCTCCTCTTGTCTTTCCTCCTCTCTAGGTGAGATGTATGTTGAACATCTGGGGTGTGATGCTGTTCATCCGTCTGTCCTGGGTGTTTGGACAGGCCGGCTGGGGTAAGTACAACACAGAGTAATAAATAATTACACCACACACACTATCAGAAAAAAGGAGTGCTATGTAGCAGGCTCCTTTTCAGGTCAGATAGAACCCTTTAGGTTTCCAAAAAGAACCAGGTTACAAAAAAATAATCTGGATTCCAAATAGATAAAGGTTGGTATTGGGAACCAGAAAGAGTTCTACCCATCTTAAATTCAGAGGGTTCCCCAATACTCCCCTACAGAAGTGCTATTCAAAGTTGGGGTCGCGATGGGGTAACTGCAGTGGGGTCACGATGGGGTAACTGCAGTGGGGTCACGATGGGGTAACTGCAGTGGGGTTGCGATGGGGTAACTGCAGTGGGGTCACGATGGGGTAACTGCAGTGGGGTCACGATAGGGTAACTGCAGTGGGGTCGCGATGGGGTAACTGCAGTGGGGTCACCAAAATGTTTTTAAAAATCATATTTAAAACAATGAGGAGTACAGATTATTACTGTATTACTGTATACAATATACAAGCATTTTGAGAAAGATAATTTGAAAGCTACAATTTTATTGAGAAAATGTATTTATTGGTTTCTTTTCATGTTGATAAGAAATGAATATGCAATGAACATTTTAAGGTTGTGTCTTTAGATTTGGGTTGGGGTCGCAAGAAATGATTGGGGGGAAAATGGGGTCCCCAGAAATTCTGGTGGAAAAAATTGGCTCCCCGCTGGAAAAGTTTGAATACCTCTGACCTACTGGGACATTCTTTGTTGCACTCTTTGTTTCTGAGAGTGTAGACATGCAAAAATATGTACACCACAAAAAGACAACCAGTCAGCTCCCAGTGTCCTTCACTCTGAGGTCAAAGCAAAGGAAGTAGCTTGAATGTACCAGGTGTGTGTATGTGTGTGTGTGTGTGTGTGTGTGTGTGTGTGTGTGTGTGTGTGTGTGTGTGTGTGTGTGTGTGTGTGTGTGTGTGTGTGTGTGTGTGTGTGTGTGTGTGTGTGTGTGTGTGTGTGTGTGTGTGTGTTTGTGTGCATGTGTGTGTTTCTCAGGGGTGAGGACCTCTTTATGGAGCATAACTAATGTATTTCAGAGCGCTGGCTGCAGTGCAGATAGAGACCATGACAGATATCAGAGTAAACCGCCTGCTGGAACTAACAGCCTGCAGGCCTACAGCACCATTAGTCCTGAGAATGGACCATTTCAGACGCACAGAAGGCTTCACTGTGTTTCTCAAGGTGTTAGAGGTGACTGGAGGGGACAGAAGGCTTCACTGTGTTTCTCAAGGTGTTAGAGGTGACTGGAGGGGACAGAAGGCTTCACTGTGTTTCTCAAGGTGTTAGAGGTGACTGGAGGGCACAGAAGGTGTGGTCAGGTGTTAGAAAGAGGAGGTGGTAGATTATTTCAGAACCAGCACAGTGTGACAAAAACAGCACTCTACACTCCTTTA
Source organism: Oncorhynchus clarkii lewisi (assembly GCF_045791955.1). Lineage (NCBI taxonomy): Eukaryota > Metazoa > Chordata > Actinopteri > Salmoniformes > Salmonidae > Oncorhynchus > Oncorhynchus clarkii. The sequence goes on from NW_027261024.1 coordinate 62,816, forward strand.
TACACGGGTTCTTAAAGTCGTACTCCAGTTTCTGATTTAGCTCATTTATCAGCTGATTTACTTAACAAAAGGCACATCTCAATAGGTGGTCCAGGTATCCTTATGATATGGCACAAGTGGGGGTTGGCCTTTCCTCTTCTGTTCTCTAATGCTCCTCTATTGTTCCTCAAGCAAGGGAGGAGGCGGATGACATCACAACTTCCCATCAGACCAACTCCTTGAAGTTTGCAGTTGTGTTTTTTTTTTAAACGATTTTGCTCAAAACATAAAATTGCTGGAGGACCATCTTTAAGAAGAAAAGAAAGACATTTCAGTGTGGAATTCAAACTTTGCAAAACATTGTATGCCTTCACATGTAGACAGACTGTAAATGGCCTGAGCAGGGGTGAGTTGGATTAACAGGTATTTTGTGTTTTAGGTCTGGGCATTGTGGTCATTGCTCTGAGCTGTGTGGTGACCACCGTCACAGGTCTCTCCATGTCTGCTATCTGCACCAATGGAGTGGTACGAGGAGGTGAGTCAACCAAATCAAATCAAATGTTATTTGTCACATGAGCCGAATACAACAGGTGTCGGTAGACCTTACAGTGAAATGCTGAATACAACAGGTGTCGGTAGACCTTACAGTGAAATGCTGAATACAACAGGTGTCGGTAGACCTTACAGTGAAATGCTTACTTACAAGTCCTTAACTAACAATGTTTTGAGAAAAATAAGTGCTAAGTAAAAAAAAAGAAAAGAAAAATAGAAAAATAACAAATAATTAAAGAGTAGCAATAAAATAACAGTAGCGAGGCTTTATACAGGCACTCAACACATTATAAACATGAGACAATGTTGAAAAAACAAGGAGAGCTCAAAGGTTGTTTTCAATGACTGTCCACTGTATGTACAAGTAGAGGAATGTTATTATCCTTGCTCCCTACCTGCTCTGTGTCCACTGTATGTACAAGTAGAGGAATGTTATTATCCCTGCTCCCTACCTGCTCTGTGTCCACTGTATGTACAAGTAGAGGAATGTTATTATCCCTGCTCCCTACCTGCTCTGTGTCCACTGTATGTACAAGTAGAGGAATGTTATTATCCCTGCTCCCTACCTGCTCTGTGTCCACTGTATGTACAAGTAGAGGAATGTTATTATCCCTGCTCCCTACCTGCTCTGTGTCCACTGTATGTACAAGTAGAGGAATGTTATTATCCCTGCTCCCTACCTGCTCTGTGTCCACTGTATGTACAAGTAGAGGAATGTTATTATCCCTGCTCCCTACCTGCTCTGTGTCCACTGTATGTACAAGTAGAGGAATGTTATTATCCCTGCTCCCTACCTGCTCTGTGTCCACTGTATGTACAAGTAGAGGAATGTTATTATCCCTGCTCCCTACCTGCTCTGTGTCCACTGTATGTACAAGTAGAGGAATGTTATTATCCCTGCTCCCTACCTGCTCTGTGTCCACTGTATGTACAAGTAGAGGAATGTTATTATCCCTGCTCCCTACCTGCTCTGTGTCCACTGTATGTACAAGTAGAGGAATGTTATTATCCCTGCTCCCTACCTGCTCTGTGTCCACTGTATGTACAAGTAGAGGAATGTTATTATCCCTGCTCCCTACCTGCTCTGTGTCCACTGTATGTACAAGTAGAGGAATGTTATTACTGATTGGTTTCCAGGAGGGGCGTACTACCTGATATCACGTAGTCTGGGACCAGAGTTTGGCGGTTCCATTGGTCTCATCTTCGCCTTCGCTAACGCTGTTGCCGTGGCGATGTACGTGGTGGGCTTCGCAGAGACTGTGGTTGACCTACTCAAGGTACGTAGCATCTGTGTGTGTGTGTGTGTGTGTGTGTGTGTGTGTGTGTGTGTGTGTGTGTGTGTGTGTGTCAGATCACTGACTGTGGTCCCTCTCTCCCTCTCCCCCCTCTCTCTCTCTACCTCTCCATGTGCATCTCTCTCTCCACCTCTGTCTCCCCCTCCTTCCCTCTCCTCTACAGGAAAACAATGCCATTATGATAGATGAGCTGAATGACATCAGGATCATCGGCTGTATCTCGGTGGTACTGCTGCTGGGGATCTCAGTGGCCGGGATGGAGTGGGAGGCCAAGGTGAGATACTACACTACGCTACATTACATTATACTACACATTATACTACATTAAACTACAGTGCACTACATTATACAACACTACGCTACATTATACTACATTATACTAGACTATGCTACATTACATTATACTACACTACACTACAATAAACAACACTACTCTACATTATACTACATTATACTACTCTACACTACATTATACAACGCTACTCTACGCTACATTACATTATACTACTCTACTCTACATTACATTATACTACTCTACACTACACTACATTACATTATACTACTCTACATTACATTATACTACTCTACACTACATTACATTACATTATACTACTCTACACTACATTACATTATACTACTCTACACTACATTACATTATACTACTCTACACTACATTACATTATACTACTCTACACTACACTACATTACATTACATTATACTACTCTACACTACATTACATTATACTACTCTACACTACATTACATTATACTACTCTACACTACATTACATTATACTACTCTACACTACACTACATTACATTACATTATACTACTCTACACTACATTACATTATACTACCATACACTACATTACATTACACTATACTACTCTACACTACATTACATTATACTACTCTACACTACATTACATTATACTACTCTACACTACACTACATTACATTACATTATACTACTCTACACTACATTACATTATACTACTCTACACTACATTACATTATACTACTCTACTCTACATTACATTATACTACTCTACACTACATTACATTATACTACTCTACACAACTCTACATTACATTACATTATACTACTCTACTCTACATTACATTATACTACTCTACTCTACATTACATTATACTACTCTACATTACATTATACTACTCTACACTACATTACATTATACTACTCTACACTACATTACATTATACTACTCTACACTACACTACATTATACTACTCTACACTACACTACATTACATTATACTACTCTACACTACACTACATTATACTACTCTACACTACACTACATTACATTATACTACTCTACACTACATTACATTATACTACTCTACACTACATTACATTATACTACTCTACACTACTCTACACTACATTACATTATACTACTCTACACTACATTACATTATACTACTCTACTCTACTCTACGCTACATTACATTATACTACTCTACTCTACATTACATTATACTACTCTACATTACATTATACTACTCTACACTACTCTACACTACATTATACTACTCTACACTACATTACATTATACTACTCTACACTACATTACATTACATTATACTACTCTACACTACATTACATTATACTATTCTACACTACATTACATTATACTACTCTACACTACATTACATTACATTATACTACTCTACACTACTCTACACTACATTATACTACTCTACACTACATTACATTATACTACTCTACACTACATTACATTATACTACTCTACTCTACTCTACGCTACATTACATTATACTACTCTACTCTACATTACATTATACTACTCTACATTACATTATACTACTCTACACTACTCTACACTACATTATACTACTCTACACTACATTACATTATACTACTCTACACTACATTACATTACATTATACTATTCTACACTACATTACATTATACTACTCTACACTACACTACATTACATTATACTATTCTACACTACATTACATTATACTACTCTACACTACATTACATTACATTATACTACTCTACACTACACTACACTACTCTACACTATATTACATTATACTACTCTACACTACATTACATTATACTACTCTACACTACTCTACACTACACAACTCTACACTATATTACATTATACTACTCTACACTACATTACATTATACTACTCTACACTACTCTACACTACACTACTCTACACTATATTACATTATACTACTCTACACTACATTACATTACATTATACTACTCTACACTACACTACATTATACTACTCTACACTACTCTACACTACATTACATTATACTACTCTACACTACACTACATTATACTACTCTACACTACTCTACACTACATTACATTATACTACTCTACATAACATTATACTCTACTCTACGTTACTCTACGATACATTATCTACATTACATTATACTACGCTACATTACATTATACTACTCTACGCTATTCTACGCTACGCTACATTACATTATACTACTCTACTCTACTCTACACTACATTACATTATACTACTCTACACTACATTATACTACTCTACACTACATTACATTATACTACTCTACACTACATTACATTATACTACTCTACTCTACTCTACATTACATTATACTACTCTACACTACATTATACTACTCTACACTACACTACATTACATTATACTACTCTACACTACATTACATTATACTACTCTACACTACACTACAATACATTATACTACTCTACACTACATTACATTATACTACTCTACTCTACACTACACTACATTACATTATACTACTCTACACTACACTACATTACATTATACTACTCTACACTACATTACATTATACTACTCTACTCTACACTACACTGCATTACATTATACTACTCTACACTACATTACATTATACTACTCTACGCTATATTACATTATACTACTCTACACTACATTACATTATACTACTCTACACTACATTACATTATCCTACTCTACACTACACTACATTACATTACATTATACTACTCTACACTACATTACATTATACTACTCTACGCTATATTACATTATACTACTCTACACTACATTACATTATACTACTCTACACTACACTACATTATACTACTCTACACTACATTACATTATACTACTCTACACTACACTACATTACATTATACTACTCTACACTACATTACATTATACTACTCTACTATACACTACACTACATTACATTATACTACTCTACACTACATTACATTATACTACTCTACACTACACTACATTACATTATACTACTCTACGCTATATTACATTATACTACTCTACACTACATTACATTATACTACTCTACACTACATTACATTATACTACTCTACACTACATTACATTATACTACTCTACACTACACTACATTGCATTATACTACTCTACACTACATTACACTACATTATACTACTCTACACTACATTACATTATACTACTCTACACTACACTACATTACATTATACTACTCTACACTACATTACATTATACTACACTACACTACATTACATTATACTACTCTACACTACATTACATTATACTACTCTACACTACATTGCATTATACTACTCTACACTACACTACATTGCATTATACTACTCTACACTACATTACATTACATTATACTACTCTACACTACATTACATTACATTATACTACTCTACACTACACTACATTACATTATACTACTCTACACTACACTACATTACATTATACTACTCTACACTACATTACATTATACTACTCTACACTACATTACATTATACTACTCTACACTACACTACATTACATTATACTACTCTACACTACTCTACACTACATTACATTATACTACTCTACACTACATTACATTATACTACTCTACACTACACTACATTATATTATACTACTCTACACTACTCTACACTACATTACATTATACTACTCTACACTACTCTACACTACATTACATTATTCTACTCTACACTACACTACATTACATTATACTACTCTACACTACTCTACACTACATTACATTATACTACTCTACACTACATTACATTATACTACTCTACACTACATTACATTATACTACTCTACACTACACTACATTACATTATACTACTCTACACTACACTACATTACATTATACTACTCTACACTACATTACATTATACTACTCTACACTACACGACATTACATTATACTACTCTACACTACTCTACACTACATTACATTATACTACTCTACACTACACTACATTACATTATACTACTCTACACTACTCTACACTACATTACATTATACTACTCTACACTACATTACATTATACTACTCTACACTACACTACATTACATTATACTACTCTACACTACTCTACACTACATTACATTATTCTACTCTACACTACACTACATTACATTATACTACTCTACATTACATTATACTACTCTACACTACATTACATTATACTACTCTACACTACATTACATTATACTACTCTACACTACATTACATTATACTACTCTACACTACATTACATTATACTACTCTACGCTACGGTACATTACATTATACTACTCTACACTACTCTACACTACACTACTCTACACTATATTACATTATACTACTCTACACTACACTACATTATACTACTCTACACTACACTACATTATACTACTCTACACTACTCTACACTACATTACATTATACTACTCTACACTACACTACATTATACTACTCTACACTACTCTACACTACATTACATTATACTACTCTACATAACATTATACTCTACTCTACGTTACTCTACGATACATTATCTACATTACATTATACTACGCTACATTACATTATACTACTCTACTCTACATTACATTATACTACTCTACACTACTCTACACTACATTACATTATACTACTCTACGCTACGCTACATTTCATTATACTACTCTACATAACATTATACTCTACTCTACGTTACTCTACGATACATTATCTACATTACATTATACTACGCTACATTACATTATACTACTCTACGCTATTCTACGCTACGCTACATTACATTATACTACTCTACTCTACTCTACACTACATTACATTATACTACTCTACACTACATTATACTACTCTAAACTACATTACATTATACTACTCTACACTACATTACATTATACTACTCTACTCTACTCTACGCTACATTACATTATACTACTCTACACTACACTACATTACATTATACTACTCTACACTACATTACATTATACTACTCTACACTACACTACATTACATTATACTACTCTACACTACATTACATTATACTACTCTACACTACACTACATTACATTATACTACTCTACACTACATTACATTATACTACTCTACTCTACACTAAACTACATTACATTATACTACTCTACACTACACTACATTACATTATACTACTCTACTCTACACTACACTGCATTACATTATACTACTCTACACTACATTACATTATACTACTCTACGCTATATTACATTATACTACTCTACACTACATTACATTATACTACTCTACACTACATTACATTATCCTACTCTACACTACACTACATTACATTACATTATACTACTCTACACTACATTACATTATACTACTCTACGCTATATTACATTATACTACTCTACACTACATTACATTATACTACTCTACACTACATTATACTACTCTACACTACATTACATTATACTACTCTACACTACACTACATTACATTATACTACTCTACACTACATTACATTATACTACTCTACACTACACTACATTACATTATAATACTCTACACTACATTACATTATACTACTCTACACTACATTACAGTATACTACTCTACACTACACTACATTACATTATACTACTCTACACTACTCTACTCTACACTACATTACATTATACTACTCTACACTACATTATACTACTCTACACTACATTACATTATACTACTCTACACTACACTACATTACATTATACTACTCTACGCTATATTACATTATACTACTCTACACTACATTACATTATACTACTCTACACTACACTACATTGAATTATACTACTCTACACTACATTACATTACATTATACTACTCTACACTACATTACATTACATTATACTACTCTACACTACACTACATTACATTATACTACTCTACACTACACTACATTACATTATACTACTCTACACTACATTACATTATACTACTCTACACTACATTACATTATACTACTCTACACTACACTACATTACATTATACTACTCTACACTACTCTACACTACATTACATTATACTACTCTACACTACATTACATTATACTACTCTACACTACACTACATTATATTATACTACTCTACACTACTCTACACTACATTACATTATACTACTCTACACTACTCTACACTACATTACATTATTCTACTCTACACTACACTACATTACATTATACTACTCTACACTACTCTACACTACATTACATTATACTACTCTACACTACATTACATTATACTACTCTACACTACACTACATTACATTATACTACTCTACACTACTCTACACTACATTACATTATACTACTCTACACTACATTACATTATACTACTCTACACTACATTACATTATACTACTCTACACTACATTACATTATACTACTCTACACTACACTACATTACATTATACTACTCTACACTACACTACATTACATTATACTACTCTACACTACATTACATTATACTACTCTACACTACACTACATTACATTATACTACTCTACACTACTCTACACTACATTACATTATACTACTCTACACTACATTACATTATACTACTCTACACTACACTACATTATATTATACTACTCTACACTACTCTACACTACATTACATTATACTACTCTACACTACTCTACACTACATTACATTATTCTACTCTACACTACACTACATTACATTATACTACTCTACACTACTCTACACTACATTACATTATACTGCTCTACACTACATTACATTATACTACTCTACACTACATTACATTATACTACTCTACACTACACTACATTACATTATACTGCTCTACACTACACTACATTACATTATACTACTCTACACTACATTACATTATACTACTCTACACTACAATACATTACATTATACTACTCTACACTACATTACATTATACTACTCTACTCTACACTACACTACATTACATTATACTACTCTACACTACATTACATTATACTACTCTACACTACACTACATTACATTATACTACTCTACGCTATATTACATTATACTACTCTACACTACATTACATTATACTACTCTACACTACACTACATTGAATTATACTACTCTACACTACATTACATTACATTATACTACTCTACACTACATTACATTATACTACTCTACTCTACACTACACTACATTACATTATACTACTCTACACTACATTACATTATACTACTCTACACTACACTACATTACATTATACTACTCTACGCTATATTACATTATACTACTCTACGCTATATTACATTATACTACTCTACACTACATTACATTATACTACTCTACACTACACTACATTGAATTATACTACTCTACACTACACTACATTACATTATACTACTCTACACTACACTACATTGAATTATACTACTCTACACTACATTACATTACATTATACTACTCTACACTACACTACATTACATTATACTACTCTACACTACATTACATTATACTACTCTACACTACATTACATTATACTACTCTACACTACACTACATTACATTATACTACTCTACACTACTCTACACTACATTACATTATACTACTCTACACTACATTACATTATACTACTCTACACTACATTACATTATACTACTCTACACTACACTACATTACATTATACTACTCTACACTACACTACATTATATTATACTACTCTACACTACTCTAAACTACATTACATTATACTACTCTACACTACTCTACACTACATTACATTATTCTACTCTACACTACACTACATTACATTATACTACTCTACACTACTCTACACTACATTACATTATACTACTCTACACTACATTACATTATACTACTCTACACTACATTACATTATACTACTCTACACTACATTACATTATACTACTCTACACTACATTACATTATACTACTCTACACTACACTACATTACATTATACTACTCTACACTACACTACATTACATTATACTACTCTACACTACATTACATTATACTACTCTACACTACACTACATTACATTATACTACTCTACACTACTCTACACTACATTACATTATACTACTCTACACTACATTACATTATACTACTCTACACTACACTACATTACATTATACTACTCTACACTACTCTACACTACATTACATTATACTACTCTACACTACATTACATTATACTACTCTACACTACACTACATTATACTACTCTACACTACATTACATTATACTACTCTACACTACACTACATTACATTATACTACTCTACACTACATTACATTATACTACTCTACTCTACACTACACTACATTACATTATACTACTCTACACTACATTACATTATACTACTCTACACTACACTACATTACATTATACTACTCTACGCTATATTACATTATACTACTCTACACTACATTACATTATACTACTCTACACTACACTACATTATACTACTCTACACTACATTACATTATACTACTCTACACTACACTACATTACATTATACTACTCTACACTACATTACATTATACTACTCTACTCTACACTACACTACATTACATTATACTACTCTACACTACATTACATTATACTACTCTACACTACACTACATTGCATTATACTACTCTACACTACATTACATTACATTATACTACTCTACACTACATTACATTATACTACTCTACACTACATTACATTATACTACTCTACACTACATTACATTATACTACACTACACTACATTACATTATACTACTCTACACTACATTACATTATACTACTCTACACTACATTACATTATACTACTCTACACTACATTACATTATACTACTCTACACTACACTACATTGCATTATACTACTCTACACTACATTACATTACATTATACTACTCTACACTACATTGCATTACATTATACTACTCTACACTACACTACATTACATTATACTACTCTACACTACACTACATTACATTATACTACTCTACACTACACTACATTACATTATACTACTCTACACTACATTACATTATACTACTCTACACTACATTACATTATACTACTCTACACTACACTACATTATATTATACTACTCTACACTACTCTACACTACATTACATTATACTACTCTACACTACTCTACACTACATTACATTATTCTACTCTACACTACACTACATTACATTATACTACTCTACACTACTCTACACTACATTACATTATACTACTCTACACTACATTACATTATACTACTCTACACTACATTACATTACATTATACTACTCTACACTACATTACATTATACTACTCTACACTACACTACATTACATTATACTACTCTACACTACACTACATTACATTATACTACTCTACACTACATTACATTATACTACTCTACACTACACGACATTACATTATACTACTCTACACTACTCTACACTACATTACATTATACTACTCTACACTACATTACATTATACTACTCTACACTACACTACATTACATTATACTACTCTACACTACTCTACACTACATTACATTATACTACTCTACACTACATTACATTATACTACTCTACACTACACTACATTACATTATACTACTCTACACTACTCTACACTACATTACATTATTCTACTCTACACTACACTACATTACATTATACTACTCTACACTACTCTACACTACATTACATTATACTACTCTACACTACATTACATTATACTACTCTACGCTACGGTACATTACATTATACTACTCTACACTACTCTACACTACATTACATTATTCTACTCTACACTACACTACATTACATTATACTACTCTACACTACTCTACACTACATTACATTATACTACTCTACACTACATTACATTATACTACTCTACACTACACTACATTACATTATACTACTCTACACTACTCTACACTACATTACATTATACTACTCTACACTACATTACATTATACTACTCTACACTACATTACATTATACTACTCTACACTACATTACATTATACTACTCTACACTACACTACATTACATTATACTACTCTACACTACACTACATTACATTATACTACTCTACACTACATTACATTATACTACTCTACACTACACTACATTACATTATACTACTCTACACTACTCTACACTACATTACATTATACTACTCTACACTACATTACATTATACTACTCTACACTACACTACATTATATTATACTACTCTACACTACTCTACACTACATTACATTATACTACTCTACACTACTCTACACTACATTACATTATTCTACTCTACACTACACTACATTACATTATACTACTCTACACTACTCTACACTACATTACATTATACTGCTCTACACTACATTACATTATACTACTCTACACTACATTACATTATACTACTCTACACTACACTACATTACATTATACTGCTCTACACTACACTACATTACATTATACTACTCTACACTACATTACATTATACTACTCTACACTACAATACATTACATTATACTACTCTACACTACATTACATTATACTACTCTACTCTACACTACACTACATTACATTATACTACTCTACACTACATTACATTATACTACTCTACACTACACTACATTACATTATACTACTCTACGCTATATTACATTATACTACTCTACACTACATTACATTATACTACTCTACACTACACTACATTGAATTATACTACTCTACACTACATTACATTACATTATACTACTCTACACTACATTACATTATACTACTCTACTCTACACTACACTACATTACATTATACTACTCTACACTACATTACATTATACTACTCTACACTACACTACATTACATTATACTACTCTACGCTATATTACATTATACTACTCTACGCTATATTACATTATACTACTCTACACTACATTACATTATACTACTCTACACTACACTACATTGAATTATACTACTCTACACTACACTACATTACATTATACTACTCTACACTACACTACATTGAATTATACTACTCTACACTACATTACATTACATTATACTACTCTACACTACACTACATTACATTATACTACTCTACACTACACTACATTACATTATACTACTCTACACTACATTACATTATACTACTCTACACTACATTACATTATACTACTCTACACTACACTACATTACATTATACTACTCTACACTACTCTACACTACATTACATTATACTACTCTACACTACACTACATTACATTATACTACTCTACACTACTCTACACTACATTACATTATACTACTCTACACTACATTACATTATACTACTCTACACTACATTACATTATACTACTCTACACTACATTACATTATACTACTCTACACTACACTACATTACATTATACTACTCTACACTACACTACATTACATTATACTACTCTACACTACATTACAGTATACTACTCTACACTACACTACATTACATTATACTACTCTACACTACTCTACACTACATTACATTATACTACTCTACACTACATTACATTATACTACTCTACACTACACTACATTATATTATACTACTCTACACTACTCTACACTACATTACATTATACTACTCTACACTACTCTACACTACATTACATTATTCTACTCTACACTACACTACATTACATTATACTACTCTACACTACTCTACACTACATTACATTATACTGCTCTACACTACATTACATTATACTACTCTACACTACATTACATTATACTACTCTACACTACACTACATTACATTATACTGCTCTACACTACACTACATTACATTATACTACTCTACACTACATTACATTATACTACTCTACACTACAATACATTACATTATACTACTCTACACTACATTACATTATACTACTCTACTCTACACTACACTACATTACATTATACTACTCTACACTACATTACATTATACTACTCTACACTACACTACATTACATTATACTACTCTACGCTATATTACATTATACTACTCTACACTACATTACATTATACTACTCTACACTACACTACATTGAATTATACTACTCTACACTACATTACATTACATTATACTACTCTACACTACATTACATTATACTACTCTACTCTACACTACACTACATTACATTATACTACTCTACACTACATTACATTATACTACTCTACACTACACTACATTACATTATACTACTCTACGCTATATTACATTATACTACTCTACGCTATATTACATTATACTACTCTACACTACATTACATTATACTACTCTACACTACACTACATTGAATTATACTACTCTACACTACACTACATTACATTATACTACTCTACACTACACTACATTGAATTATACTACTCTACACTACATTACATTACATTATACTACTCTACACTACACTACATTACATTATACTACTCTACACTACACTACATTACATTATACTACTCTACACTACATTACATTATACTACTCTACACTACATTACATTATACTACTCTACACTACACTACATTACATTATACTACTCTACACTACTCTACACTACATTACATTATACTACTCTACACTACATTACATTATACTACTCTACACTACATTACATTATACTACTCTACACTACACTACATTACATTATACTACTCTACACTACACTACATTATATTATACTACTCTACACTACTCTACACTACATTACATTATACTACTCTACACTACTCTACACTACATTACATTATTCTACTCTACACTACACTACATTACATTATACTACTCTACACTACTCTACACTACATTACATTATACTACTCTACACTACATTACATTATACTACTCTACACTACATTACATTATACTACTCTACACTACATTACATTATACTACTCTACACTACATTACATTATACTACTCTACACTACACTACATTACATTATACTACTCTACACTACACTACATTACATTATACTACTCTACACTACATTACATTATACTACTCTACACTACACTACATTACATTATACTACTCTACACTACTCTACACTACATTACATTATACTACTCTACACTACATTACATTATACTACTCTACACTACACTACATTACATTATACTACTCTACACTACTCTACACTACATTACATTATACTACTCTACACTACATTACATTATACTACTCTACACTACACTACATTATACTACTCTACACTACATTACATTATACTACTCTACACTACACTACATTACATTATACTACTCTACACTACATTACATTATACTACTCTACTCTACACTACACTACATTACATTATACTACTCTACACTACACTACATTACATTATACTACTCTACGCTATATTACATTATACTACTCTACACTACATTACATTATACTACTCTACACTACACTACATTATACTACTCTACACTACATTACATTATACTACTCTACACTACACTACATTACATTATACTACTCTACACTACATTACATTATACTACTCTACTCTACACTACACTACATTACATTATACTACTCTACACTACATTACATTATACTACTCTACACTACACTACATTGCATTATACTACTCTACACTACATTACATTACATTATACTACTCTACACTACATTACATTATACTACTCTACACTACATTACATTACATTATACTACTCTACACTACATTACATTATACTACTCTACACTACATTACATTATACTACTCTACACTACACTACATTACATTATACTACTCTACACTACATTACATTATACTACTCTACACTACATTACATTATACTACTCTACACTACACTACATTGCATTATACTACTCTACACTACATTACATTACATTATACTACTCTACACTACATTACATTACATTATACTACTCTACACTACACTACATTACATTATACTACTCTACACTACACTACATTACATTATACTACTCTACACTACACTACATTACATTATACTACTCTACACTACATTACATTATACTACTCTACACTACATTACATTATACTACTCTACACTACACTACATTACATTATACTACTCTACACTACATTACATTATACTACTCTACACTACACTACATTACATTATACTACTCTACACTACATTACATTATACTACTCTACACTACATTACATTATACTACTCTACACTACACTACATTATATTATACTACTCTACACTACTCTACACTACATTACATTATACTACTCTACACTACTCTACACTACATTACATTATTCTACTCTACACTACACTACATTACATTATACTACTCTACACTACTCTACACTACATTACATTATACTACTCTACACTACATTACATTATACTACTCTACACTACATTACATTACATTATACTACTCTACACTACATTACATTATACTACTCTACACTACACTACATTACATTATACTACTCTACACTACACTACATTACATTATACTACTCTACACTACATTACATTATACTACTCTACACTACACGACATTACATTATACTACTCTACACTACTCTACACTACATTACATTATACTACTCTACACTACATTACATTATACTACTCTACACTACACTACATTACATTATACTACTCTACACTACTCTACACTACATTACATTATACTACTCTACACTACATTACATTATACTACTCTACACTACACTACATTACATTATACTACTCTACACTACTCTACACTACATTACATTATACTACTCTACACTACATTACATTATACTACTCTACGCTACGGTACATTACATTATACTACTCTACACTACTCTACACTACACTACTCTACACTATATTACATTATACTACTCTACACTACACTACATTATACTACTCTACACTACACTACATTATACTACTCTACACTACTCTACACTACATTACATTATACTACTCTACACTACACTACATTATACTACTCTACACTACTCTACACTACATTACATTATACTACTCTACATAACATTATACTCTACTCTACGTTACTCTACGATACATTATCTACATTACATTATACTACGCTACATTACATTATACTACTCTACTCTACATTACATTATACTACTCTACACTACTCTACACTACATTACATTATACTACTCTACGCTACGCTACATTTCATTATACTACTCTACATAACATTATACTCTACTCTACGTTACTCTACGATACATTATCTACATTACATTATACTATGCTACATTACATTATACTACTCTACGCTATTCTACGCTACGCTACATTACATTATACTACTCTACTCTACTCTACACTACATTACATTATACTACTCTACACTACATTACATTATACTACTCTACACTACATTACATTATACTACTCTACTCTACTCTACGCTACATTACATTATACTACTCTACACTACATTATACTACTCTACACTACACTACATTACATTATACTACTCTACACTACATTACATTATACTACTCTACACTACACTACATTACATTATACTACTCTACACTACATTACATTATACTACTCTACTCTACACTAAACTACATTACATTATACTACTCTACACTACACTACATTACATTATACTACTCTACACTACATTACATTATACTACTCTACTCTACACTACACTGCATTACATTATACTACTCTACACTACATTACATTATACTACTCTACGCTATATTACATTATACTAATCTACACTACATTACATTATCCTACTCTACACTACACTACATTACATTACATTATACTACTCTACACTACATTACATTATACTACTCTACGCTATATTACATTATACTACTCTACACTACATTACATTATACTACTCTACACTACATTATACTACTCTACACTACATTACATTATACTACTCTACACTACACTACATTACATTATACTACTCTACACTACATTACATTATACTACTCTACACTACACTACATTACATTATACTACTCTACACTACATTACATTATACTACTCTACTCTACACTACACTACATTACATTATACTACTCTACACTACATTACATTATACTACTCTACACTACACTACATTACATTATACTACTCTACACTACATTACATTATACTACTCTACGCTATATTACATTATACTACTCTACACTACATTACATTATACTACTCTACACTACACTACATTGAATTATACTACTCTACACTACATTACATTACATTATACTACTCTACACTACATTACATTACATTATACTACTCTACACTACACTACATTACATTATACTACTCTACACTACACTACACTACATTACATTATACTACTCTACACTACTCTACACTACATTACATTATTCTACTCTACACTACACTACATTACATTATACTACTCTACACTACTCTACACTACATTACATTATACTACTCTACACTACATTACATTATACTACTCTACACTACATTACATTATACTACTCTACACTACATTACATTATACTACTCTACACTACACTACATTACATTATACTACTCTACACTACACTACATTACATTATACTACTCTACACTACATTACATTATACTACTCTACACTACACTACATTACATTATACTACTCTACACTACTCTACACTACATTACATTATACTACTCTACACTACATTACATTATACTACTCTACACTACACTACATTACATTATACTACTCTACACTACACTAGATTACATTATACTACTCTACACTACATTACATTATACTACTCTACACTACATTATATTATACTACTCTACACTACTCTACACTACATTACATTTTTCTACTCTACACTACACTACATTACATTATACTACTCTACACTACTCTACACTACATTACATTATACTACTCTACACTACATTACATTATACTACTCTACACTACACTACATTACATTATACTACTCTACACTACACTACATTACATTATACTACTCTACACTACATTACATTATACTACTCTACACTACAATACATTACATTATACTACTCTACACTACATTACATTATACTACTCTACTCTACACTACACTACATTACATTATACTACTCTACACTACATTACATTATACTACTCTACACTACACTACATTACATTATACTACTCTACGCTATATTACATTATACTACTCTACACTACATTACATTATACTACTCTACACTACACTACATTGAATTATACTACTCTACACTACATTACATTACATTATACTACTCTACACTACATTACATTACATTATACTACTCTACACTACACTACATTACATTATACTACTCTACACTACACTACATTACATTATACTACTCTACACTACATTACATTATACTACTCTACACTACATTACATTATACTACTCTACACTACACTACATTACATTATACTACTCTACACTACTCTACACTACATTACATTATACTACTCTACACTACACTACATTATATTATACTACTCTAAACTACTCTACACTACATTACATTATACTACTCTACACTACTCTACACTACATTACATTATTCTACTCTACACTACACTACATTACATTATACTACTCTACACTACTCTACACTACATTACATTATACTACTCTACACTACATTACATTATACTACTCTACACTACATTACATTATACTACTCTACACTACATTACATTATACTACTCTACACTACATTACATTATACTACTCTACACTACACTACATTACATTACATTATACTACTCTACACTACATTACATTACATTATACTACTCTACACTACATTACATTATACTACTCTACACTACACTAGATTACATTATACTACTCTACACTACATTACATTATACTACTCTACACTACACTACATTACATTATACTACTCTACACTACACTACATTACATTATACTACTCTACACTACATTACATTATACTACTCTACACTACACTAGATTACATTATACTACTCTACACTACATTACATTATACTACTCTACACTACACTACATTACATTACATTATACTACTCTACTCTACACTACATTACATTATACTACTCTACACTACACTAGATTACATTATACTACTCTACACTACATTACATTATACTACTCTACACTATATTACATTATACTACTCTACTCTACACTACACTACATTACATTATACTACTCTACACTACTCTACACTACATTACATTATACTACTCTACACTACATTACATTATACTACCATACACTACATTACATTATACTACTCTACACTACATTACATTATACTACTCTACACTACACTACATTACATTATACTACTCTACACTACACTACATTACATTATACTACTCTACACTACATTACATTATACTACTCTACACTACTCTACACTACATTACATTATACTACTCTACACTACTCTACACTACATTACATTATTCTACTCTACTCTACACTACATTACATTATACTACTCTACACTACATTACATTATACTACTCTACACTACATTACATTATACTACTCTACACTACATTACATTATACTACTCTACACTACACTACATTACATTACATTATACTACTCTACACTACATTACATTACATTATACTACTCTACACTACATTACATTATACTACTCTACACTACACTAGATTACATTATACTACTCTACACTACATTACATTATACTACTCTACACTACACTACATTACATTATACTACTCTACACTACACTGCATTACATTATACTACTCTACACTACATTACATTATACTACTCTACACTACACTAGATTACATTATACTACTCTACACTACATTACATTATACTACTCTACACTACACTACATTACATTATACTACTCTACACTACATTACATTATACTACTCTACACTACAATACATTACATTATACTACTCTACACTACTCTACACTACATTACATTATACTACTCTACACTACAATACATTATACTACTCTACACTACACTACATTACATTATACTACTCTACGCTACATTACATTATACTACTCTACGCTACATTACATTATACTACTCTACTCTACTCTACACTACATTACATTATACTACTCTACGCTATATTACATTATACTACTCTACTCTACTCTACACTACATTACATTATACTACTCTACACTACATTACATTATACTACTCTACACTACGGTACATTACATTATACTACTCTACACTACATTACATTATACTACTCTACACTACACTACATTGCATTATACTACTCTACACTACATTACATTATACTACTCTACTCTACACTACATTACATTATACTACTCTACACTACATTACATTATACTACTCTACACTACATTACATTATACTACTCTACACTACACTACGGTACATTATACTACTCTGCACTACATTACATTATACTACTCTACACTACATTACATTATACTACTCTACACTACACTACATTACATTATACTACTCTACGCTACATTACATTATACTACTCTACGCTACATTACATTATACTACTCTACTTTACTCTACACTACATTATACTACTCTACGCTATATTACATTATACTACTCTACACTACATTACATTATACTACTCTACACTACTCTACACTACATTACATTATTCTACTCTACACTACACTACATTACATTATACTACTCTACACTACTCTACACTACATTACATTATACTACTCTACACTACATTACATTATACTACCATACACTACATTACATTATACTACTCTACACTACATTACATTATACTACTCTACACTACACTACATTACATTATACTACTCTACACTACACTACATTACATTATACTACTCTACACTACATTACATTATACTACTCTACACTACAATACATTACATTATACTACTCTACACTACTCTACACTACATTACATTATACTACTCTACACTACATTACATTATACTACTCTACACTACACTACATTACATTATACTACTCTACACTACATTACATTATACTACTCTACGCTACATTACATTATACTACTCTACTCTACTCTACACTACATTACATTATACTACTCTACGCTATATTACATTATACTACTCTACTCTACTCTACACTACATTACATTATACTACTCTACACTACATTACATTATACTACTCTACACTACGGTACATTACATTATACTACTCTACACTACATTACATTATACTACTCTACACTACACTACATTGCATTATACTACTCTACACTACATTACATTATACTACTCTACTCTACATTACATTATACTACTCTACACTACATTACATTATACTACTCTACACTACACTACGGTACATTATACTACTCTACACTACATTACATTATACTACTCTACACTACATTACATTATACTACTCTACACTACACTACGGTACATTATACTACTCTACACTACATTACATTATACTACTCTACACTACATTACATTATACTACTCTACTCTACATTACATTATACTACTCTACACTACATTACATTATACTACTCTACACTACACTACGGTACATTATACTACTCTACGCTACATTACATTATACTACTCTACGCTACATTACATTATACTACTCTACTTTACTCTACACTACATTATACTACTCTACGCTATATTACATTATACTACTCTACACTACATTACATTATACTACTCTACACTACATTACATTATACTACTCTACACTACACTACATTACATTATACTACTCTACACTACATTACATTATACTACTCTACACTACATTACATTATACTACTCTACACTACACTACATTACATTATACTACTCTACACTACATTACATTATACTACTCTACACTACATTACATTATACTACTCTACGCTACATTACATTATACTACTCTACTTTACTCTACACTACATTATACTACTCTAGGCTATATTACATTATACTACTCTACACTACATTACATTATACTACTCTACTCTACATTACATTATACTACTCTACACTACATTACATTATACTACTCTACACTACATTACATTATACTACTCTACACTACATTACATTATACTACTCTACACTACATTACATTATACTACTCTACACTACATTACATTATACTACTCTACACTACATTACATTATACTACTCTACACTACATTACATTATACTACTCTACACTACACTACATTACATTATACTACTCTACACTACATTACATTATACTACTCTACACTACACTACATTATACTACTCTACTCTACTCTACACTACATTATACTACTCTACTCTACTCTACACTACATTGCATTACTCTACTCTACACTACATTACATTATACTACTCTACACTACATTACATTATACTACTCTACACTACTCTACATTACATTATACTACTCTACACTACACTACATTACATTATACTACTCTACGCTACATTACATTATACTACTCTACGCTACATTACATTATACTACTCTACACTACACTACATTACATTATACTACTCTACTCTACTCTACACTACATTACATTATACTACTCTACGCTACATTACATTATACTACTCTACACTACATTACATTATACTACTCTACACTACTCTACACTACATTACATTATACTACTCTACACTACACTACATTACATTATACTACTCTACACTACTCTACGCTACATTACATTATACTACTCTACTCTACTCTACACTACATTACATTATACTACTCTACGCTATATTACATTATACTACTCTACACTACATTACATTATACTACTCTACACTACTCTACACTACATTACATTATACTACTCTACACTACACTACATTACATTATACTACTCTACACTACACTACATTACATTATACTACTCTACGCTACATTACATTATACTACTCTACACTACATTACATTATACTACTCTACACTACATTACATTATACTACTCTACACTACGGTACATTATACTACTCTACACTACACTATATTACATTATACTACTCTACACTACATTACATTATACTACTCTACACTACACTACATTACATTATACTACTCTACGCTACATTACATTATACTACTCTACACTACATTACATTATACTACTCTACGCTACATTACATTATACTACTTTACACTACATTACATTATACTACTCTACACTACATTACATTATACTACTCTACACTACTCTACACTACATTATACTACTCTACGCTACATTTCATTATACTACTCTACACTACATTACATTATACTACTCTACACTACATTACATTATACTACTCTACACTACTCTACGCTACATTATACTACTCTACACTACGCTACATTATACTACTCTACACTACATTACATTATACTACTCTACACTACACTACATTACATTATACTACTCTACGCTACATTATACCACATTATACTACTCTACACTACACTACATTATACTACTCTACACTACATTACATTATACTACTCTACACTACACTACATTATACTACTCTACACTACATTACATTATACTACTCTACACTACACTACATTACATTATACTACTCTACACTACACTACATTACATTATACTACTCTACACTACATTACATTATACTACTCTACACTACATTACATTATACTACTCTACACTACATTACATTATACTACTCTACACTACATTATACTACTCTACGCTACATTACATTATACTACTCTACGCTACATTACATTATACTACTCTACACTACACTATATTACATTATACTACTCTACACTACATTACATTATACTACTCTACACTACACTACATGACATTATACTACTCTACTCTACGCTACATTACATTATACTACTCTACACTACACTATATTACATTATACTACTCTACGCTACATTACATTATACTACTCTACGCTACATTACATTATACTACTCTACACTACATTACATTATACTACTCTACACTACATTACATTATACTACTCTACACTACATTACATTATACTACTCTACACTACATTACATTATACTACTCTACACTACATTACATTATACTACTCTACACTACTCTACGCTACATTATACTACTCTACGCTACATTACATTATACTACTCTACACTACATTACATTATACTACTCTACACTACTCTACGCTACATTATACTACTCTACACTACGCTACATTATACTACTCTACACTACATTACATTATACTACTCTACACTACATTACATTATACTACTCTACACTACTCTACGCTACATTATACTACTCTACACTACATTACATTATACTACTCTACACTACATTACATTATACTACTCTACACTACATTATACTACTCTACGCTACATTACATTATACTACTCTACGCTACATTACATTATACTACTCTACACTACACTATATTACATTATACTACTCTACACTACATTACATTATACTACTCTACACTACACTACATGACATTATACTACTCTACTCTACGCTACATTACATTATACTACTCTACACTACACTACATGACATTATACTACTCTACTCTACGCTACATTACATTATACTACTCTACACTACACTATATTACATTATACTACTCTACGCTACATTACATTATACTACTCTACTCTACATTACATTATACTACTCTACACTACACTACATTACATTATACTACTCTACACTACACTACATTACATTATACTACTCTACACTACGCTACATTATACTACTCTACACTACATTACATTATATTATACTACTCTACATTACATTATACTACTCTACACTACATTACATTATACTACTCTACACTACTCTACGCTACATTACATTATACTACTCTACACTACATTACATTATACTACTCTACACTACATTACATTATACTACTCTACACTACATTACATTATACTACTCTACACTACGGTACATTATACTACTCTACACTACACTATATTACATTATACTACTCTACACTACATTACATTATACTACTCTACACTACACTACATTACATTATACTACTCTACTCTACGCTACATTACATTATACTACTCTACACTACACTATATTACATTATACTACTCTACGCTACATTACATTATACTACTCTACGCTACATTACATTATACTACTCTACACTACATTACATTATACTACTCTACACTACACTACATTACATTATACTACTCTACGCTACATTATACCACATTATACTACTCTACACTACACTACATTATACTACTCTACACTACATTACATTATACTACTCTACACTACATTACATTATACTACTCTACACTACACTACATTATACTACTCTACACTACATTACATTATACTACTCTACACTACACTACATTATACTACTCTACACTACATTACATTATACTACTCTACACTACACTACATTACATTATACTACTCTACACTACACTACATTACATTATACTACTCTACACTACATTACATTATACTACTCTACACTACATTACATTATACTACTCTACACTACATTACATTATACTACTCTACACTACATTATACTACTCTACGCTACATTACATTATACTACTCTACGCTACATTACATTATACTACTCTACACTACACTATATTACATTATACTACTCTACACTACATTACATTATACTACTCTACACTACACTACATGACATTATACTACTCTACTCTACGCTACATTACATTATACTACTCTACACTACACTATATTACATTATACTACTCTACGCTACATTACATTATACTACTCTACGCTACATTACATTATACTACTCTACACTACATTACATTATACTACTCTACACTACATTACATTATACTACTCTACACTACATTACATTATACTACTCTACACTACATTACATTATACTACTCTACACTACATTATACTACTCTACGCTACATTACATTATACTACTCTACACTACATTACATTATACTACTCTACACTACTCTACGCTACATTATACTACTCTACACTACGCTACATTATACTACTCTACACTACATTACATTATACTACTCTACACTACATTACATTATACTACTCTACACTACTCTACGCTACATTATACTACTCTACACTACATTACATTATACTACTCTACACTACATTACATTATACTACTCTACACTACATTATACTACTCTACGCTACATTACATTATACTACTCTACGCTACATTACATTATACTACTCTACACTACACTATATTACATTATACTACTCTACACTACATTACATTATACTACTCTACACTACACTACATGACATTATACTACTCTACTCTACGCTACATTACATTATACTACTCTACACTACACTATATTACATTATACTACTCTACGCTACATTACATTATACTACTCTACTCTACATTACATTATACTACTCTACACTACACTACATTACATTATACTACTCTACACTACACTACATTACATTATACTACTCTACACTACGCTACATTATACTACTCTACACTACATTACATTATATTATACTACTCTACATTACATTATACTACTCTACACTACATTACATTATACTACTCTACACTACTCTACGCTACATTACATTATACTACTCTACACTACACTACATTACATTATACTACTCTACGCTACATTACATTATACTACTCTACGCTACATTACATTATACTACTCTACTCTACTCTACACTACATTACATTATACTACTCTACACTACATTACATTACATTATACTACTCTACACTACACTACATTACATTATACTACTCTACACTACACTACATTACATTATACTACTCTACACTACATTACATTATACTACTCTACACTACATTACATTATACTACTCTACACTACACTACATTACATTATACTACTCTACACTACTCTACACTACATTACATTATACTACTCTACACTACACTATATTATATTATACTACTCTACACTACTCTACACTACATTACATTATACTACTCTACACTACTCTACACTACATTACATTATTCTACTCTACACTACACTACATTACATTATACTACTCTACACTACTCTACACTACATTACATTATACTACTCTACACTACATTACATTATACTACTCTACACTACATTACATTATACTACTCTACACTACATTACATTATACTACTCTACACTACATTACATTATACTACTCTACACTACACTACATTACATTACATTATACTACTCTACACTACATTACATTACATTATACTACTCTACACTACATTACATTATACTACTCTACACTACACTAGATTACATTATACTACTCTACACTACATTACATTATACTACTCTACACTACACTACATTACATTATACTACTCTACACTACACTACATTACATTATACTACTCTACACTACATTACATTATACTACTCTACACTACACTAGATTACATTATACTACTCTACACTACATTACATTATACTACTCTACACTACACTACATTACATTACATTATACTACTCTACTCTACACTACATTACATTATACTACTCTACACTACACTAGATTACATTATACTACTCTACACTACATTACATTATACTACTCTACACTACACTACATTACATTACATTATACTACTCTACTCTACACTACATTACACTACTCTACACTACACTACATTACATTATACTACTCTACACTACATTACATTATACTACTCTACACTACACTAGATTACATTATACTACTCTACACTACATTACATTATACTACTCTACACTACTCTACACTACATTACATTATACTACTCTACACTACATTACATTATACTACTCTACACTACACTACATTATACTACTCTACTCTACTCTACACTACATTATACTACTCTACTCTACTCTACACTACATTGCATTACTCTACTCTACACTACATTACATTATACTACTCTACACTACACTACATTACATTATACTACTCTACACTACTCTACATTACATTATACTACTCTACACTACACTACATTACATTATACTACTCTACGCTACATTACATTATACTACTCTACGCTACATTACATTATACTACTCTACACTACATTACATTATACTACTCTACACTACACTACATTACATTATACTACTCTACTCTACTCTACACTACATTACATTATACTACTCTACGCTACATTACATTATACTACTCTACACTACATTACATTATACTACTCTACACTACTCTACACTACATTACATTATACTACTCTACACTACACTACATTATACTACTCTACACTACTCTACGCTACATTACATTATACTACTCTACTCTACTCTACACTACATTACATTATACTACTCTACGCTATATTACATTATACTACTCTACACTACATTACATTATACTACTCTACACTACATTACATTATACTACTCTACACTACTCTACACTACATTACATTATACTACTCTACACTACACTACATTACATTATACTACTCTACACTACACTACATTACATTATACTACTCTACGCTACATTACATTATACTACTCTACACTACATTACATTATACTACTCTACACTACATTACATTATACTACTCTACACTACGGTACATTATACTACTCTACACTACACTATATTACATTATACTACTCTACACTACATTACATTATACTACTCTACACTACACTACATTACATTATACTACTCTACTCTACGCTACATTACATTATACTACTCTACACTACACTATATTACATTATACTACTCTACGCTACATTACATTATACTACTCTACACTACATTACATTATACTACTCTACACTACATTACATTATACTACTCTACACTACTCTACACTACATTACATTATACTACTCTACACTACACTACATTACATTATACTACTCTACACTACACTACATTACATTATACTACTCTACACTACATTACATTATAATACTCTACACTACACTAGATTACATTATACTACTCTACACTACATTACATTATACTACTCTACACTACACTACATTACATTACATTATACTACTCTACTCTACACTACATTACATTATACTACTCTACACTACACTAGATTACATTATACTACTCTACACTACATTACATTATACTACTCTACACTACACTACATTACATTACATTATACTACTCTACTCTACACTACATTACACTACTCTACACTACACTACATTACATTATACTACTCTACACTACATTACATTATACTACTCTACACTACACTAGATTACATTATACTACTCTACACTACATTACATTATACTACTCTACACTACTCTACACTACATTACATTATACTACTCTACACTACATTACATTATACTACTCTACACTACACTACATTATACTACTCTACTCTACTCTACACTACATTATACTACTCTACTCTACTCTACACTACATTGCATTACTCTACTCTACACTACATTACATTATACTACTCTACACTACACTACATTACATTATACTACTCTACACTACTCTACATTACATTATACTACTCTACACTACACTACATTACATTATACTACTCTACGCTACATTACATTATACTACTCTACGCTACATTACATTATACTACTCTACACTACATTACATTATACTACTCTACACTACACTACATTACATTATACTACTCTACTCTACTCTACACTACATTACATTATACTACTCTACGCTACATTACATTATACTACTCTACACTACATTACATTATACTACTCTACACTACTCTACACTACATTACATTATACTACTCTACACTACACTACATTATACTACTCTACACTACTCTACGCTACATTACATTATACTACTCTACTCTACTCTACACTACATTACATTATACTACTCTACGCTATATTACATTATACTACTCTACACTACATTACATTATACTACTCTACACTACATTACATTATACTACTCTACACTACTCTACACTACATTACATTATACTACTCTACACTACACTACATTACATTATACTACTCTACACTACACTACATTACATTATACTACTCTACGCTACATTACATTATACTACTCTACACTACATTACATTATACTACTCTACACTACATTACATTATACTACTCTACACTACGGTACATTATACTACTCTACACTACACTATATTACATTATACTACTCTACACTACATTACATTATACTACTCTACACTACACTACATTACATTATACTACTCTACTCTACGCTACATTACATTATACTACTCTACACTACACTATATTACATTATACTACTCTACGCTACATTACATTATACTACTCTACACTACATTACATTATACTACTCTACACTACTCTACACTACATTATACTACTCTACGCTACATTTCATTATACTACTCTACACTACATTACATTATACTACTCTACACTACATTACATTATACTACTCTACACTACTCTACGCTACATTATACTACTCTACACTACGCTACATTATACTACTCTACACTACATTACATTATACTACTCTACACTACACTACATTACATTATACTACTCTACGCTACATTATACCACATTATACTACTCTACACTACACTACATTATACTACTCTACACTACATTACATTATACTACTCTACACTACATTACATTATACTACTCTACACTACACTACATTATACTACTCTACACTACATTACATTATACTACTCTACACTACACTACATTATACTACTCTACACTACATTACATTATACTACTCTACACTACACTACATTACATTATACTACTCTACACTACACTACATTACATTATACTACTCTACACTACATTACATTATACTACTCTACACTACATTACATTATACTACTCTACACTACATTACATTATACTACTCTACACTACATTATACTACTCTACGCTACATTACATTATACTACTCTACGCTACATTACATTATACTACTCTACACTACACTATATTACATTATACTACTCTACACTACATTACATTATACTACTCTACACTACACTACATGACATTATACTACTCTACTCTACGCTACATTACATTATACTACTCTACACTACACTATATTACATTATACTACTCTACGCTACATTACATTACATTATACTACTCTACACTACATTACATTATACTACTCTACACTACATTACATTATACTACTCTACACTACATTACATTATACTACTCTACACTACATTACATTATACTACTCTACACTACATTACATTATACTACTCTACGCTACATTACATTATACTACTCTACACTACATTACATTATACTACTCTACACTACTCTACGCTACATTATACTACTCTACACTACATTACATTATACTACTCTACACTACATTACATTATACTACTCTACACTACTCTACGCTACATTATACTACTCTACACTACATTACATTATACTACTCTACACTACATTACATTATACTACTCTACACTACATTATACTACTCTACGCTACATTACATTATACTACTCTACGCTACATTACATTATACTACTCTACACTACACTATATTACATTATACTACTCTACACTACATTACATTATACTACTCTACACTACACTACATGACATTATACTACTCTACTCTACGCTACATTACATTATACTACTCTACACTACACTATATTACATTATACTACTCTACGCTACATTACATTATACTACTCTACTCTACATTACATTATACTACTCTACACTACACTACATTACATTATACTACTCTACACTACACTACATTACATTATACTACTCTACACTACGCTACATTATACTACTCTACACTACATTACATTATATTATACTACTCTACATTACATTATACTACTCTACACTACATTACATTATACTACTCTACACTACACTACATTACATTATACTACTCTACACTACATTACATTATACTACTCTACGCTACATTACATTATACTACTCTACACTACATTACATTATACTACTCTACACTACATTACATTATACTACTCTACACTACATTACATTATACTACTCTACACTACATTACATTATACTACTCTACACTACTCTACGCTACATTATACTACTCTACACTACGCTACATTATACTACTCTACACTACATTACATTATACTACTCTACACTACACTACATTACATTATACTACTCTACGCTACATTATACCACATTATACTACTCTACACTACACTACATTATACTACTCTACACTACATTACATTATACTACTCTACACTACATTACATTATACTACTCTGCACTACATTACATTATACTACTCTACACTACACTACATTACATTATACTACTCTACACTACACTACATTACATTATACTACTCTACACTACACTACATTATACTACTCTACACTACATTACATTATACTACTCTACACTACACTACATTATACTACTCTGCACTACATTACATTATACTACTCTACACTACACTACATTACATTATACTACTCTACACTACACTACATTACATTATACTACTCTACACTACACGACATTATACTACTCTACACTACACTACATTATACTACTCTACACTACATTACATTATACTACTCTACACTACATTACATTATACTACTCTACACTACACTACATTATACTACTCTACACTACACTACATTATCCTACTCTACACTACATTACATTATACTACTCTACACTACATTACATTATACTACTCTACACTACACTACATTACATTATACTACTCTACACTACATTACATTATACTACTCTACACTACATTACATTATACTACTCTACACTACATTACATTATACTACTCTACACTACACTACATTACATTATACTACTCTACACTACACTACATTACATTATACTACTCTACACTACACTACATTATACTACTCTACACTACATTACATTATACTACTCTACACTACATTACATTATACTACTCTACACTACACTACATTACATTATACTACTCTACACTACACTACATTACATTATACTACTCTACACTACACTACATTATACTACTCTACACTACACTACATTATACTACTCTACACTACATTACATTATACTACTCTACACTACATTACATTATACTACTCTACACTACACTACATTATACTACTCTACACTACATTACATTATACTACTCTACACTACACTACATTATACTACTCTACACTACATTACATTATACTACTCTACACTACATTACATTATACTACTCTACTCTACACTACATTACATTATACTACTCTACACTACATTACATTACATTATACTACTCTACACTACATTACATTATACTACTCTACACTACATTACATTATACTACTCTACACTACATTACATTATACTACTCTACACTACATTACATTATACTACTCTACACTACATTACATTATACTACTCTACTCTACATTACATTATACTACTCTACACTACATTACATTATACTACTCTACACTACACTACATTACATTATACTACTCTACACTACACTACATTATACTACTCTACACTACATTACATTATACTACTCTACTCTACATTACATTATACTACTCTACACTACATTACATTATACTACTCTACACTACATTACATTATACTACTCTACACTACACTACATTATACTACTCTACACTACATTACATTATACTACTCTACGCTATATTACATTATACTACTCTACTCTACTCTACACTACATTACATTATACTACTCTACACTATACTACATTACATTATACTACTCTACACTACACTACATTATACTACTCTACACTACACTACATTATACTACTCTACACTACACTACATTACATTATACTACTCTACACTATATTACATTATACTACTCTACTCTACTCTACACTACATTATATTATACTACTCTACGCTACATTATACCATATTATGCTACTCTACATTATATTATACTACTCTACATTACATTATACTACATTGCTCCACTACATTATACTACACTACATTGTACTACACTATACTATGCTACATTCCACTACATTATACTATGCTACACTACGCTACACTATTCTACATTATACTACACTACATTATACAACATTGTACTACACTAAGCTACACTACATTATACTACGCTACATTATACTACGCTACATTGTACAACATTATACTACACTAAGCTACACTACATTATACTACACTACATTATACTACACTACATTATACTACACTACATTATAATATACTACACTACATTATACTACGCTACATTATACTACGCTACATTATACTACGCTACATTATACTACAATACATTATACTACGCTACATTATAATACACTACTCAACGCTACATTATACTACGCAGCATGATATAATACACAACACATACACTACACTACATTATGCTACTCTCACTACGCTACACTGCACTTCACTGTACAGCTAGAGACAGATCCACATACAGTGTGGTTCAAATCCCCATGTTTCCAGTAGAAAATTAATCAACTGATATCAACTTGACATCTTTCAATTCCATGTCTGATATTGACCGTAACTGAGATCAGTATGTGTTCAGTTCCTTATCACAGTCGGTTTCTCCTCTTCAGCTGTTGGAGAGGAATGGTGTGACCTTGTAACTGTCCTCTAGTTTCATATGAAAACTTTGTAACCCAGACTAACCTGTTGATCCTGTCTCTTCAGGCCCAGATCGGTTTGCTGATCATCCTCCTGGTAGCCATCGCCAACGTCTTCGTAGGAACTGGCATCCCAGCCTCCACCGACAAGAAGTCTAAAGGATTCTTTAACTATGACGGTAAGGCAACAGAGGTTTCCTTCGCATAGATAGAGGAATTCATCAAATACATAACCTTTATAATGCTCACATTTATAATCAAGCTATATTAGTTTCATGATGAGAGCCCCGAGTTTGTCCTGCTCAGGTCACATGGTCAGGAGGAGAACATGTCTTTTTCTATACTCTGTCAAATGACACACAGAGACAGCATCACCAGTATGACACAGAGACACCCTTCTCATCCACATCTATTCTTTTCTCTTTCTCCCCCACAGCCAAAATATTTATGGAGAACTTACCGCCGGACTTCCGAGATGGAGAGACGTTCTTCTCTGTGTTCGCCATCTTCTTCCCTGCTGCCACGGGTATCCTGGCTGGAGCTAACATCTCTGGAGACCTGAAGGTATGAAGGGCAAAAAATGACCCACTATGTTCCTCTGCCTGACCACACAGCAGATCTCAGTTCACTGTTAACATACGACTCCAGAGAGATGTGTTCTTGTAGTCATGTTTCTTAAAATTATATTATGACATTTCAGATTTAGATATGATTATTTTCACGAAGTAGTTTGTAGCTTTATAAGTAGCTTTATAAACTACTGTATATTTCTCTTTAGGGTAGCTTTACTGTAGCACAACCTCTTCCTGTGTGAAGTCATTGGTAGCTTAGAGAGAGAGAGAGGGAGAGAGAGAGGGAGAGAGAGAGGGAGAGAGAGAGAGAGAGAGACAGAGACAGAGACAGAGAGAGAGAGAGAGAGACAGAGAGAGAGAGACAGAGACAGAGAGAGAGAGAGAGAGAGAAAGAGAGAGAGAGAGAGAGAGACAGAGAGATAGTGAGAGAGACAGAGAGATAGTGAAAGATGATCAGTGAAAAGAGAGGTAGAAGCACAATACCTGGACCACGAAACATCCAATAGAAGATAGGACATATCCACTCAGTGTTTATTGTAACATGTTTCTAACAGCCAGTGATGAGTGTGTAACGGATGTGAAATGGATAGCTAGTTATCGGTGGTGGGCGCTAATAGCCTTTCAATCGGTGACGTCACTTGCTCTTAGACCTTGAAGTAGTGGTTCCACTCTTTATTGTGTCTGTGAACAGGCACCTTCACTTTAAACAGCAGAGAATGATGATCCCATAGACCCAAACCACTGTTTCCTCCAGCTATCACTTCTGCTGTTTATTTCTGGTTCTACTGCAGGATCCCCAGGATGCTCTCCCTAAAGGAACCCTGCTGGCCATCCTCATCACTGGAGTCACATACCTGGGAGTTGCCCTCTGTGTCTGTAAGGATGCACGCGCGCACACACACACGAACGCACACACGAAACCCTCCCTAAATGTTGTGTCTGTTCTGTTTTCTGATTGATCAGCTGCCACGGTGGTGCGTGATGCAACAGGAAACATCAACGACACCATTGCCACAGGGATGGACATGTTCTGTAACGGTACCAACACTGCTGCCTGTGAGCAGGGATGGAACTTCTCCTCCTGTGATGTCAGCAGCTGCAAGTTTGGCTCCATGAACAACTTCCAGGTACAAGAACAACAACAACAATGTAACAACAATCAAACAACACAGTTACACATTCAGTACAACAACACAACAAAATAACCAGACACACACACACAGTCCAGTGAAACTAAACAGCCCCTGTGTCTCCTCCTCCCCAGGTGATGACCATGGTGTCAGGGTTTGGTCCTCTCATCACAGCAGGAACCTTCTCTGCCACCCTCTCCTCTGCCCTCGCCTCCCTCGTCAGCGCACCCAAAGTCTTCCAGGTCAGTCACACTACTAATGTCTATCACCTGTCTCCTCATTCATCAGCTCTGAGGGTTCCAGGTACTACTACAAGGTCTATGATGAGTGAAACAGAGCCCCTCTCTTTTTCATGTTCCTTCTAGCCAGATGACAACAATTGTCAAACTATGTTACAATCAGCTAACTCCCACTCCTCCCTCCTCTACCTCTCTCTCTTCCTCCTCCCCCACCTCTTCATCCACCCTTCTCTTCCTGCTCCTCCTCACCTTCTCGCCCCCCTCTTCCTCTTCTTCCTCCTCTTCCTCCTCCTCTCAGGCTCTGTGTAAAGACAACATCTACACTGCACTGAAGTTCTTCGCCAAGGGACACGGCAAGAACAACGAGCCAATCAGAGGCTACGTTCTGACTTTCATCATCGCTGTCGCCTTCATAATCATCGGTGAGTGAGGTCACTACACACATTTAAGATAAACCACAGTCGCCAATTAGTTTAATATTGGTAATGTCACAAACAACTCAAATGAATCTCTGTTGTGTGTGTCTCTCTCTGTGTTTGTGTGTGTGTGTGTGTGTGTGTGTGTGTGTGTGTGTGTAGCCGATCTGAACGTCATTGCGCCCATCATCTCCAACTTCTTCCTGGCATCGTACGCCCTCATCAACTTCTCCTGCTTCCACGCTTCATACGCTAAGTCACCAGGTACTCTCTCTAACTCTCTCTCTCTCTAACTCTCTCTCTCTCTAACTCTCTCTCTCTCTCTCCCTCTCTCTCTCTCTTTAGCTCTCTCTAACTCTAACTCTCTCTCCCTCTCTCTCTCTTTAGCTCTCTCTAACTCTCTCTCTAACTCTCTCTCTCTCTCTAACTCTCTCTCTCTCTCACTCTCTCTCTCTCTCTCTCTAACTCTCTCTCTCTCTAACTCTCTCTCTCTCTCTCTTTAGCTCTCTCTCTCTCTCTCTCTAACTCTCTCTCTCTCTCTCTAACTCTCTCTCTCTCTCTCTAACTCTATCTCTCTCTCTCTAACTCTCTCTCTCTCTCTCTAACTCTCTCCCTCTCTCTCTTTAACTCTCTCTCTCTCTTTTTAGCTCTCTCTCTCTTTAACTCTCTCTCTCTCTCTCTCTAACTTTCTAACTGTTGTCTCCTGTGATCTCTCCCCCCTGTGTAGGCTGGAGGCCAGCGTACAGGTACTACAACATGTGGTTGTCTCTGTTTGGAGCGGTGCTCTGCTGTGGTGTGATGTTTGTCATCAACTGGTGGGCTGCTCTCCTCACCTACGCAATCGAGATCTTCCTATATGTCTACGTCACTGTCAAGAAGCCAAGTGAGACACAGACATTGATTTGCATCAAGCTGACATTAGAATACATATGAACCAGTCACACACAAAGAACCAAAAAGTTCTACTATGATAAAGGAATGAGTACATAGGGATGACATAAGATGTACATAGCTACTACATATGACATACGTAGCATCTCTAAGTTCAGTGTTAACATCAGAGTGTTCTGTTGTCCTCAGATGTGAACTGGGGCTCGTCCACTCAGGCCGTGACGTTTGTCAGCGCGGTCAACAACGCTCTGTCACTGACCGGAGTAGAGGACCATGTTAAGAACTTCAGGTAAGAGCCAACAGAAGCCACTGGTATTACACCTCTTACTATGCTGTTGGATGGCGAGTGGAAGAAAACCTACTCTGTTCATGGTTAGAGGTGAAATTAAAAGAAGGGGACTGGTACAATACTGCTCTGCATTCTAACCTGAAAGTGTAGAATGTTAAGAAGACTAATGTGATTTAGATAACTGACTGTTATCCCCCCTCCTCAGACCTCAGTGTATGGTGCTGACAGGAGCACCTAAGAACAGACCGGCACTCCTGGACCTGGCTCATTGTTTCACTAAGAACTACGGACTCTGTCTCACATGTGAAGTCTTTGTGGTAAGAGGACAGACATTTGATTAAAGTCACCAAGTTCTTCATCCTTCAATTCCTCCTTCACACACAGCGCTATGAGATAATATAATATCCCCTCCTATCTCTCCCCAGGGCCCCAGAACAGAGACATTGACAGATGTGAACGCTGGAATGGAGAAGAACCAGATGTGGCTGAATAAGAAGAAGATAAAAGCCTTCTATGCTGCAGTGGCCTGTGACTCCTTCAGACAGGGAACTGAGAACCTCATGCAGGTACACCTCCACGTCTACTACCTGGACCTCTAATAGATACACATACTCTGTGGTAGTTATTGACTGCTGCAGGAACCTACACATGGATTCATCATTTATAATAGATACACACACACACACACTTTGATAGGAAGGCTTTCTATACTACTTTTATTATTGCCTCTTACATGAGTACAATGAATCAATTCATGGAGATATCAAGCCTAATGGTTCATCCTTAATAGTCTATTGACACATGTATATCAATCTAAGCAACATTATTAAGAAATCCCTATCAAAATCCATCAGTTTAAGCTAGAGATGAGTTTCTGCATGGGCTGTATCTCAATCCACCGCAGGCCTGTCACCCTTCCACATCTGTGGTGGAAGGTGGCCGAGCTACAGCGGTGTTTGTCAGACCATGAGACATGCCCAAAATCGGTCTTCTCATGAAAAAGTCTGTAGGGTCCGAAGAGCCTACAAACTATGGAAAAGGGAGACTCTCACAAACACGATGGTGTTCTCAGTTTTGCTCTATGACTCCCACATGTGTTACGGGACTCGTCTGAAGGTAACCCATACAAATGGATAGAAGCATGGAGTTAAATATGTGTCCAAAAAAATAAGAATATTTCTAATATCTCCTAGATATAGGACAGACAATTCAAAACCTTATTCCTTATGATTATTATTATTTATTTATTTTGCCATTTATAAATGTGTTATTCAATGCGTTTTTATGGGCTATAGTAGTAAACGCCAAATTCAATATTTTACCTGATCATGTTTAACTTCTACTTTGAGGTTAAAACTGTTTTCTATATAATATGACTATTCAACTGTTACCATGACAACAACATGTCATGGTTCAAAGTTAACTAGACTAGAGGACGGGTTAGGTTGGTTTTCTAACATTTTGGGATGAAAGTTACTTAATTTTCACATGTAAGCCTCAACAGGCTATGCTAGCTGAGATGAGTGCTAAAGCATAAGAAACAAGAGCAGCGTAGCATGGTAGCAGCAGCGTAGCAGAGCGTAGCTGCGTAGCAGCAGCAGCAGCAGCGTAGCAGCAGCGTAGCAGCAGCGTAGCAGCAGCGTAGCAGGGCAGCAGCGTAGCAGCGTAGTCCAGTCTTGACTAGTTTTACACAGCATTTCTACCTCCCTTCAGTCCAGCCTAGCTCAGCCCAGACAGAACTGGTGTCTAAGTTAATGAGGTAGGAAGAGGAGAAGATAGAGTTATGGTCCATTTATGGTTGTCTTTATCACATTGGAACGGAGATAAGACTGTGTAGCGTGGTGTGGGTGGTCAAGAGGAGTGCTAGCTTTAAAGAGAAGCCAGATTAAACAGAACTATAGTCTATCAGTGATTAACACAATGGTGAATGAGATCCTGCAGACAAATACAGTGCCTTCAGAAAATATTCAGACCCCTTGACTATTTCTATATTTTGTTAAGTTACAGCCTTATTCTAAAATGGATTAAATATTTTTTCCCCCTCGTCAATCTAGACACAATACCCCATAATGACAAAGCAAAACAGGTTTTTAGAAATGTTTGCTAATTTATTTAAAATAAACTGAAATATTACATTTGGATAAGTAAATGTAATATTTACTCAGTACTTTGTTGAAGCACCTTTGGCAGCGATTACAGCATCGAGTCTTCTTGGGTATGACGCTACAAGCTTGGCACATCTGTATTAGGGGAGTTTCTCCCATTCTTCTATGCAGATCCTCTCAAACTCTGTCAGGTTGGATGGGGAGCGTTGCTGCACAGCTATTTTCACATCTCTCCAGAGATGTTCAATTGGGTTCAAGTCCGGGCTCTGGCTGGGCCACTCAAGGACATTCAGAGACTTGTCTCGAAGCCATTCCTGCATTGTTTTGGCTGTGTGCTTAGGGTCTTTTTCCTATTGGAAGGTGAACCTTCACCACAGTCTGAGGTCCTGAGGGCTCTGGAGCATTATTTATTTAATCCATTTTAGAATAAGGCTGTAATGTAACAAAATGTGGAAAAAGTTGAGGGTTCGGAATAATTTCCGAAGGCAGTGTACCTCTTCAGAGATCAGGGAGGTTAATTAATCAGGCTGTGAAAGAACTTTATAGTATTGTTTACTAGGCTATTCTCAACTTCTGTGTTTTGGAATATACTTTTCATTAATAAAATACTATTTTTGCTGGAAAGTCTTGCGGTCTTGGAGTCAAATACTTCCAAACGCGACCTTGATTTAAGTTGACCAGCATGCAGGGTTGGTGAAGTTTGCACTTTGGAGATGATTCCATTGGTTTTATTGTACCAGGCAGGAAAACTAGAAGTCTTTTCCATGTTTTTGTCCCAGGTCTGCTTGAATGCAGGTAGTGTAAGTCTTTCAAGATCAGCCTGTGTGTTATAACCTGTTGTCATTCTCTGTCCTAGGCATCAGGTCTGGGTCGTCTGAAACCCAACATTCTGATGATGGGCTTCAAGAAGGACTGGAGGACAGCAGACACAGCCGGCGTACAGAGCTATGTAGGAGTACTGCAGTAAGTCACACTCATACACTGAGTGGAACACCTGCTCTTTCCATGACAGACTGACCAGCTGATTCCAGGTGAAAGCTATGATCTCTTATTGATGTCACCTTTTAAATCCACTTCAATCAGTGACGATGAAGAGGAGGAGACGGGTTAATGAAGGATTTTTAAGCATTGAGACAATTGAGACATGGATTGTATATGTGTGGCATTCAGAGGGAGAATGGGTGAGAACGTGCTTTTACGTGCCTTTAAACAGAGTATGGTGGTAGGTGCCAGCTGCACTGGTTTGTGTCAAGAACTGCAATGCTGCTGGGTTTTTACAGTTTTTTTTCGATTGCTAAACGACAGTGGGCACAACTGGAGTCACATGTGCAAAACTCTAACTACAGTCTGCACTACCAACAGTCACCTGAGCTAAACAGTTCACATCACCTGCAAAACTCATTCCAAGCAACACAACTCTTAACACATGGCTCAAAACACGCTCAGTGCAGCCAAACACTATGCACAACCCTCACTGAGATAACACACACTGTCACTCAGAACACACTGAGAGTAAAAACACTAGCATCAAACACCAATACAGAAAATACAAACTTTTCATCTTTACAGTTTGAACAATTTCAGTGACTTCATACAAAGTAATATTTTCTTCAAAGAAAAGAGTGACATTCTTTCACATGATTTATTACATTTTTTAGAACATAACAATTCTTTAAGGTAAATGAAAATTAGCAGTTTGCTTCAATAGTCTGTAGTAATTTACGGAATTACAGTAATGAGAAAAAAAAGGTAGAAACTAAAAGTACATACTGTAATTCGAACAAATAATTGAGGGGCTAATCCTGCCTCTCTCTAGCATCAGGCCACAGGTTTTCTTCAACATCACATCTAATGTTTTCTCTTGCCATGCACCTCGGGAAGAACCTTCTGGAGTGCCTTATCCATCCCTGGCAGTCCTCTGGACTCGTGTCCTCACATCCGGCACGCATGGCTTCCAAAAGAGACATTTGGTCATGTGGGTGGTGACCAAACACTTTCCACCTCCAGGCAGAGAAAAACTCCTCTATTGGGTTGAGGAAGGGTGAATATGCAGGCAGGTACAAAACCATAAATCTGTGATGTGCTGCAAACCAATCTGTGACAGCTGCAGAGTGGTGAAAAGCAACGTTATCGCAAACTATGACAAAAACTTGGGGGTTTCTTACTGGCTCCCCCTGTTCTGCTGGCACTAGCTGAGCATAGAGCTGTTCTAGGAAAGCTATAAGCCTTTCTGTGTTGTATGGGCCAATGAGTGGTGTGTTGAGAAGCAAACCATCATTGGCCATTGCAGCACACATGGTGATATTTCCCCCCCTTTGGCCTGGAACCTCCACAGTGGCCCTTTGACCTATAACATTCCTTCCTCTGCGCCGTGTTTTGGCAAGGTTAAATCCAGCTTCATCGATAAATACAAATGAATGTGGTCTTTCCAGTGCTTCCACCTCCATTACTCTCTGAAAAACAGTAAGTGCACAGTTTTACTGTAGAAATGCTAGTGTTTTTTTTTTACTGTAAATATTTTGTATAGCTGTGTACGTAACCTCAGACGTCTTACCTGGACATATTGGTATCTTTTCTCTTTTACCCGTTCACTGTTTCTCTCGAACGGTACAGTGTATAACTGTTTCATTGTAACTTGGTGTTTCTTTAGGACTCGAGCAATAGTTGTTGTGCTGACAGAATTAACATTTTCAAATATATCATTATCAGCCAGCACTCTATCTTGAATCTCCCACAGTTTTATTGCATTGATAGACAACAACCATGTCAACAATAGCATTTTCCTGCGCATCTGAAAATATTTTTCCTCTTCCCCCTGTTGGGGGCAGCCTTTGGGTCCTGTTGTAAAAATATATTTTACAGTCAAACTT
This sequence comes from Oncorhynchus clarkii lewisi, assembly GCF_045791955.1. Taxonomy (NCBI): domain Eukaryota; kingdom Metazoa; phylum Chordata; class Actinopteri; order Salmoniformes; family Salmonidae; genus Oncorhynchus; species Oncorhynchus clarkii. The sequence continues at coordinate 107,217 of NW_027261024.1, forward strand.
ACTGTAATATATATCTGTGTAAATATTATATAATTGCAATACAAAATAGATTCCTGTAATGTTTTCATTTACTGTAAGGATGTAACTCTCACCTGTTTGCATGATGGAAAATTCGCATTACAGATGCCACTGTGGATCTTTGCAGATTGGGTTGCACCCTCAACCCTGCCTCTCTCAATGAGAGACCATGGTTCACGACATGGTCTATAAGTGTAGCCCTTATTTCATCTGAAATAAAAGCTCTTTGTCTTCTTTGTCTTCCTCCACGCATCCGCCCTCTCCCTGCCACCCTTCTCCCTCCACGAACCCATCTTCCTTGTTCCATTTCCAAAATGAGTCTTTCTGAGCTCTACCTATATATACTGTAATATGTGTGTGTGTTCACTAACAAGTCTAAAACAAGACACCTGCTTAGCCTTTCAGCTGAAATTGCAATCAGCAGTGTTTGAAAGGCACAAGGCTGAAGTCTATTCCGTTTTGAATGTGTGGTTCACAGTTTTGACAGCAGTGTGTTAGCATTTGAACAAAGTGCTGTAAATCCACAGTGTTATGCAGGTTGTGGTTAAAGTCATGGGATAAGTGTGTAGAGTTTTGAAAACTGTGTTCAAGCAATGAAAAACGAACTAGTATTTGGTCCACATGAACTGCTGCTGTGCAGACTGTAGTTAGAGTTTTGCACATGTGACTCCAGTTGTGTCCACTGTCGTTTAGCAATCGAAAAAAACTGTAACACTCAACAGTTTCCCATGTGTATCAAGAATGGTCCACAAACCAAAGGACATCCAGACAACTTGACACAACTGTGGGAAGCATTGGAGTCGACATGGGCCACCATCCATGTGGAACGCTTTCCACACCTTGCAGAGTCCATGCCCCGATGAATTGAGGCTGTTCTGAGGGGAAAGTGGGGAGGGGGGTGTAACTCAATGTTAGGCAGGTGTTCCTAATGTTTGGTATACTCAGTGTACACACACACACACAAACAAAATAAGCAAGATAAGTGCTAACTGTGTGTTATTAAAGTGTATGTTCTGTGCCGGGTGTGTGTTTTTAGCGATGCATTTGACTTTGAGTACGGAACCGTGGTACTAAGGATGAACCAGGGACTGGACATCTCACACATCATAAAGGCTCAGGGTGAGTACACACACACGCATGCATGCATACACACACACACACACACACACACACACACACACACACACACACACACACACACACATACACACACACACACACACACACACACCAATGTATAAAACAGAAGCAGTCAGAATACTCCAGCCTCGGGGCCTGTGATGTAAATAGAGCTGTTGTATAGATATAGTACTGGTTAAAGTACACTCACTTTGTCAGAAAAACACCACAAGTCATCTCCTCATGGTTTGTTGTGTGGCTGTTTCCATATAACAACCCCAATCATACAATGACTATTGATAACATTGACAACATTGATCGAGTTGATAAGGAGAGCTCTTTGGTCCATAGATCAGAGGCAGTAGATGAAGGTCACATCTAATCAGCTCCTAGCAATAACATCTACTGAATAAACTGTTACCAACAGAGCCACTGCAGGGCTATGGGCCCTAGTCAGAAGTAGTGCACTATATAGGCAATAGAGTGCAATTTGAGACACTCCCCAGGAGTCATAGATGCACTAATCTAGTAGTTACTCCTGTCCTGGAGAGATACAGGGTTTGCTGGCTTTAGTTCCAGCCCAGCACTAACACACCTTATTCAACCACTCCAGGGCTCGAGAATTAGTAGATTAGTTGATGGATGTGTTAGTGCAGGGTTAGAACAAACATGTGGGCTACCAAGTGGCGCAGCGGTCTAAGGCACTGCATCTCAGTGCTTGAGGCGTCATTACAGACACCCGGGATCAAATCCAGGCTGTATCACAACCGGCCGTGATTGGGATTCCTTTAGGGCGGCGCACAATTGGCCCAGCATTATCTGGGTTTTGCCGGTGTAGGCCATCATTATAAATAAGAATTTGTTCTTAACTGACTTGCCTAGTTAAATAAAGGTTAAATTAATTCTAATTATATTATATATATTTTTGAAACTCTGTGGTGGTCCCCCAGGAGAGGTTTGAGACACAGTGGTCTAATGTGATGGGTCGTATTCACTAGCGACAACCCAGGAGAGGTTTGAGACACAGTGGTCTAATGTGATGGGTCGTATTCACTAGGGACAACCCAGGAGAGGTTTGAGACACAGTGGTCTAATGTGATGGGTCGTATTCACTAGGGACAACCCAGGAGAGGTTTGAGACACAGTGGTCTAATGTGATGGGTCGTATTCACTAGCGACAACCCAGGAGAGGTTTGAGACACAGTGGTCTAATGTGATGGGTCGTATTCACTAGGGACAACCCAGGAGAGGTTTGAGACACAGTGGTCTAATGTGATGGGTCGTATTCACTAGCGACAACCCAGGAGAGGTTTGAGACACAGTGGTCTAATGTGATTGGTCGTATTCACTAGGGACAACCCAGGAGAGGTTTGAGACACAGTGGTCTAATGTGATGGGTCGTATTCACTAGGGACAACCCAGGAGAGGTTTGAGACACAGTGGTCTAATGTGATGGGTCGTATTCACTAGCGACAACCCAGGAGAGGTTTGAGACACAGTGGTCTAATGTGATGGGTCGTATTCACTAGGGACAACCCAGGAGAGGTTTGAGACACAGTGGTCTAATGTGATGGGTCGTATTCACTAGGGACAACCCAGGAGAGGTTTGAGACACAGTGGTCTAATGTGATGGGTTGTATTCACTAGGGACATCCCAGGAGAGGTTTGAGACACAGTGGTCTAATGTGATGGGTCGTATTCACTAGGGACAACCCAGGAGAGGTTTGAGACACAGTGGTCGAATGTGATTGGTCATATTCACTAGGGACAACCCAGGAGAGGTTTGAGACACAGTGGTCTAATGTGATGGGTTGTATTCACTAGGGACATCCCATGACAGGTTTGAGACACAGTGGTCTAATGTGATTGGTCGTATTCACTAGCGACAACCCAGGAGAGGTTTGAGACACAGTGGTCTAATGTGATGGGTTGTATTCACTAGGGACAACCCAGGAGAGGTTTGAGACACAGTGGTCTAATGTGATTGGTCATATTCACTAGGGACAACCCAGGAGAGGTTTGAGACACAGTGGTCTAATGTGATTGGTCGTATTCACTAGGGACAACCCAGGAGAGGTTTGAGACACAGTGGTCTAATGTGATGGGTTGTATTCACTAGGGACAACCCAGGAGAGGTTTGAGACACAGTGGTCTAATGTGATGGGTTGTATTCACTAGGGACAACCCAGGGGAAAATGGACTGAAACAGGGAGGGATGAGCTAAACTTAATTTTGGTTTTCCATCGCAAAACGTTTTGCTATGGCTACAATGTACACTAATGATGTAATGATGAGTAGAACCCTGTTGTAACGTGTCTCTCTACCGCCCCCCAGAGGAGATGGAGAGAGAAGCCCAGGAGCAGAAGGATCTGGAGAAAGAAGAGCTGGCTGAGGAGAATAAGGGGAAATCCATCTTCAGGAAGTCACGGAACTTATCTACACAAGGCCTCACTTCCAGAGGTACCAGATCACTCACTCACTCACTCACTCACTCACTCACTCACACACACACACACACACACACAACTCCCCCCCCCCCAACCAACCAACCAACCAACCTTGGGGAAAAAGAGAGGGGAAGAGATCAGAGATAGGGAGAGAGCGAAACAGACAGAGAGAGATAGAGAGAGGCACAGAGAGAGATGAATGATCATAGGAACTGAGCATACTTGGTCGTAACTGTATTATTAAACACATTACTAATGTGTTCTCTTTTCTTTTCTCTCCCCCAGCATCAGTGACGACCCCCCAGTCTCCCCAGGTAGTGGTAGTGAATGAAAGGCTGGTGTCCAACAGCACTCAGTTCCAGAGGAAACAGGGCAAAGGAACCATCGATGTCTGGTGGATGTTTGATGACGGAGGTAGGCGACCTCTCTTTACACATCACACAACGGTGACACATTATAGACACCAGCATGTCTATATCACTCTCTTCATTATAGACCACAGCATGTCTATATCACTCTCTTCATTATAGACCACAGCATGTCTATATCACTCTCTTCATTATAGACCACAGCATGTCTATATCACTCTCTTCATTATAGACCACAGCATGTATATATCACTCTCTTCATTATAGACCACAGCATGTCTATATCACTCTCTTCATTATAGACCACAGCATGTCTATATCACTCTCTTCATTATAGACCACGGCATGTCTATGTCACTCTTCATTATAGACCACAGCATGTCTATATCACTCTCTTCATTATAGACCACAGCATGTCTATATCACTCTCTTCATTATAGACCCCAGCATGTCTATATCACTCGTCATTATAGACCACAGCATGTCTATATCACTCTCTTCACTATAGACCACAGCATGTCTAGATCACTCTCTTCATTATAGACCACAGCATGTCTATGTCACTCTTCATTATAGACCACAGCATGTCTATATCACTCTCTTCATTATAGACCACAGCATGTCTATATCACTCTCTTCATTATAGACCCCAGCATGTCTATATCACTCGTCATTATAGACCACAGCATGTCTATATCACTCTCTTCACTATAGACCACAGCATGTCTAGATCACTCTCTTTATTATAGACCACAGCATGTCTATGTCACTCTCTTCATTATAGACCAAAGCATGGCTATATCACTCTTCATTATAGACGAAAGCATGTCTATATTACTCTCTTCACTATAGACCACAGCATGTCTATATCACTCTCTTCATTATAGACCACAGCATGTCTATATCACTCTTCATTATAGACCACAGCATGTCTATATCACTCTTCATTATAGACCCCAGCATGTCTATATCACTCTTCATTATAGACCACAGCATGTCTATATCACTCTTCATTATAGACCACAGCATGTCTATATCACTCTTCATTATAGACCACAGCATGTCTATATCACTCTCTTCATTATAGACCACAGCATGTCTATATCACTCTCTTCACTATAGACCACAGCATGTCTATATCACTCTTCATTATAGACCACAGCATGTCTATATCACTCTCTTCATTATAGACCACAGCATGTCTATGTCACTCTTCATTATAGACCACAGCATGTATATATCACTCTCTTCATTATAGACCCCAGCATGTCTATGTCACTCTTCATTATAGACCACAGCATGTCTATATCACTCTCTTCATTATAGACCACAGCATGTCTATATCACTCTCTTCATTATAGACCGCAGCATGTCTATATCACTCTTTATTATAGACCACAGCATGTCTATATACCTCTCTTCACTATAGACCACAGCATGTCTATATCACTCTCTTCATTATAGACCACAGCATGTCTATATCACTTTTCATTATAGACCCCAGCATGTCTATATCACTCTTTATTATAGACCACAGCATGTCTATATCACTCTCTTCACTATAGACCACAGCATGTCTATATCACTCTCTTCATTATAGACCACAGCATGTCTATGTCACTCTTCATTATAGACCACAGCATGTCTATATCACTCTCTTCACTATAGACCACAGCATGTATATATCACTCTCTTCATTATAGACCACAGCATGTCTATGTCACTCTCTTCATTATAGACCAAAGCATGGCTATATCACTCTTCATTATAGACCAAAGCATGTCTATATCACTCTCTTCACTATAGACCACAGCATGTCTATATCACTCTCTTCATTCTAGACCACAGCATGTCTATATCACTCTTCATTATAGACCACAGCATGTCTATATCACTCTTCATTATAGACCCCAGCATGTCTATATCACTCTTCATTATAGACCACAGCATGTCTATATCACTCTTCATTATAGACCACAGCATGTCTATATCACTCTTCATTATAGACCACAGCATGTCTATAAGTCTCTCTTCATTATAGACCACAGCATGTCTATGTCACTCTCTTCATTATAGACCACAGCATGTCTATATCACTCTCTTCATTATAGACCACAGCATGTCTATATCACTCTCTTCACTATAGACCATAGCATGTCTATATCACTCTTCATTATAGACCACAGCATGTCTATATCACTCTTCATTATAGACCACAGCATGTCTATATCACTCTCTTCACTATAGACCACAGCATGTCTATATCACTCTCTTCATTATAGACCACAGCATGTCTATGTCACTCTCTTCATTATAGACCACAGCATGTCTATATCACTCTCTTCATTATAGACCACAGCATGTCTATATCACTCTCTTCACTATAGACCACAGCATGTATATATCACTCTCTTCATTATAGACCCCAGCATGTCTATATCACTCTCTTCCTTATAGACCACAGCATGTCTATAAGTCTCTCTTCATATTAGACCACAGCATGTCTATATCACTCTCTTCATTATAGACCACAGCATGTCTATATCACTCTCTTCCTTATAGACCACAGCATGTCTATATCACACTCTTCCTTATAGACCACAGCATGTCTATGTCACTCTCTTCATTATAGACCACAGCATGTCTATATCACTCTCTTCATTATAGACCACAGCATGTCTATAAGTCTCTCTTCATTATAGACCACAGCATGTCTATATCACTCTCTTCATTATAGACCACAGCATGTCTATATCACACTCTTCCTTATAGACCACAGCATGTCTATATCACTCTCCAACATTATAGACCACAGCATGTCTATATCACTCTCTTCATTATAGACCACAGCATGTCTATATCACTCTCTTCATTATAGACCACAGCATGTCTATATCACTCTCTTCCTTATAGACCACAGCATGTCTATGTCACTCTCTTCCTTATAGACCACAGCATGTCTATAAGTCTCTCTTCATTATAGACCACAGCATGTCTATATCACACTCTTCACTATAGACCATAGCATGGCTATATCACTCTCTTCATTATAGACCACAGCATGTCTATAAGTCTCTCTTCATTATAGACCACAGCATGTCTATATCTCTCTCTTCATTATGGACCACAGCATGTCTATATCACTCTCTTCATTATAGACCACAGCATGTCTATATCACTCTCCAACATTATAGGCCACAGCATGTCTATATCACTCTATTAATTTTAGACCACAGCATGTCTATATCACTCTTCATTATAGACCACAGCATGTCTATATCACTCTTCATTATAGACCACAGCATGTCTATGTCACTCTCTTCACTATAGACCACAGCATGTCTATATCACTCTCTTCATTATAGACCACAGCATGTCTATGTCACTCTCTTCATTATAGACCACAGCATGTCTATATCACTCTCTTCATTATAGACCACAGCATGTCTATATCACTCTCTTCATTATAGACCACAGCATGTCTATAAGTATCTCTTCATTATAGACCACAGCATGTCTATATCATACTCTTCACTATAGACCACAGCATGGCTATATCCCTCTCTTCATTATAGACCACAGCATGTCTATAAGTCTCTCTTCATTATAGACCACAGCATGTCTATATCACTCTCTTCATTATAGACCACAGCATATCTATATCACTCTCCAACATTATAGACCACAGCATGTCAATATCACCCTCTTCATTATAGACCACAGCATGTCTATATCACTCTCTTCATTGTAGACCACAGCATGTCTATATCACTCTCTTCATTATAGACCACAACATCTTCACATAATAGGCTTATAGATTGAAATAGCTACCTACCTTCCTCTCTCACGCTCTCTCTTTCTCTGCCTGTATCTCTGTCTGTGTATCTGTGTATCTCTCTCTCACTTTGTCTGTCTGTCTCTAGCTCTCTCACTGTCTCTCTCACTCTCTCTCTCTCTCACACACACACTCACTGTCTCTCTCTCTCTCACTGTCTCTCTCTCTCTGTCTGTGTATCTGTGTATCTCTCTCGCACTTTGTCTGTCTGTCTCTAGCTCTCTCACTGTCTCTCTCTCTCACACACACACACTCTGTCTCTCTCACTCATGGTCTCTCTCTCTCACTGTCTCTCTCTCTCTGTCTGTGTGTCAGGTCTAACCCTACTGCTGCCCTACATCCTGACAACCCGTAAGAAGTTCAAGGACTGTAAGATGAGGATCTTCATCGCTGGCCAGCCGGGACGTGTCGAGCAGGACAGGCATGAGTACGTATAATCAATTTCAATCATTTATGAATAGAGGAAGATAATACAGTCTAATCATCAACAACCACTAGCCTGGTCCCAGATCTGTTTGTACTTGTCACTAATCCATTTCTGCCATGGTCATGCCACACATTACAATTCCATAAGGAGTTGGCAAGAGAGCAGAAACAGACTGGCTAAACAAGCACATCTTTGGAAATAAGACCTGTTATATCGCAGCTCATAGCAGTGGTGATCAGTGTGTGCCTCTGTGTGTGTCTGTGTTTATAGGTTGAAGTCTCTGCTGGAGAAGTTCAGGATCAAATATGCAGACATCCACGTCATCGACGACATCACCCAAAACCCCAACTCTAACAGGTAATATAAACACACACACACACACACACACACACACACACACACACACACACACACACACACACACACACACACACACACACACACACACACACACACACACACACACACACACACCCTTGGGGAGATGTGACTGCTCACACACACACACTGTCGCTCACATGCTGTGGTGGGAGAGATTCCAGACATTCTGTACTGTAGCCGTGAGGTCACTCTCAGCTGACCAACCACACGTCAGGGATGTGATCAGCAGTCAGCCGAAAGCAACACCAGTCAGGAAATGGATAAAGGCTCTATTATAGTGAGATAGTTAATGACTATATAAAACAGACGCAGAACTTTGTCTCATTCAGTATTTACACAAGAAAAGACAACTCAGCTTCAAACTGCTCCATCTCTGGTGTCAGAGTAGTCGATTTCATTCTGTGCCAAGATGAATGATAACATGCACAGGTAAAATATAAAGTCATAGGATCAGTGATTAATACCTGATTAACCCAGCTAACTGCTGTCTGTGTTCGTCCCCCAGCTGGAAGATGTTTGAGGACATGATTGAGCCGTTCCGTCTTCACGAGGGGTCAAAGAGCACCACTCTGGCCGAGGCTCTGAGGAAAGACAACCCCTGGAAGATCTCTGACGCTGAGCTGGACACCTTCGAGGAAAAGGTGGAGTCTAGAGACAGACCAGTGACTGCTCACCATAGAGACTTGTAGAGCCAGAGCACTGCACAGTGCTCACCACAGAGACCAATAACTTCTACTGATTAACAACCACATACTGTGCTCATTGCAGTACAACATGAATGAACATGCTCAACCAGTGCTTGAGTTGGGCAGCTCACCGGGGCTGAGTACCAGCACCTCAAATGTTCCATTGCTTGAGCTCCTTTTCGTCTTATAGAATATTAGCTCCAAAGTATTGTGGAACTCCTGCACCTAAATATAAACTATATCTTCTTGTAGTAGAATGTAATGTATTCATCTGGACAATAGAATCCAACAGTCCCATGATGCAGTAGCAACAGAAGTAGACAGCTGTGTTTTCACTGAAGCCTTATATGGTTGTCATACCAACCATGTGGCCCACCACCACTTTGTGTCCTCTCTCCTCCAGACCAACCTCCAGGTCAGGCTGAATGAACTGCTGCAGGAGAACTCCCGAGCTGCCAACCTCATCATAGTGTAAGTACAATATACTGTAGAGTTTTTCCTGATCAGGTCACCATGTGTTCAGGAAAGACTCTAGGCCCTAATTATAAGAGACACCAACAAGAGCCATATTATCATCTATCAATCTCTCTGTAAAAAAGACATAAATATGATAGTCCAATGCGTCACAAAACTATGAAGCTAACTGAGGTATATAACAATAATAACAACAATAATAATCATTTGGTTGGTGCTTATATCTGTCCTGTTTCAACTATGTATTAGACGCATGTGTGAAATCCCCCTGAGACACCCACGGCCATATAGTGGTGACCTTGCTGCTAATAGCCAACTGTTTAGATAACTTAGGTTTAATACTGTACTTCCCTCTTTGCAGGAGTATGCCCATCGCCCGTCTAGGCTCAGTCTCTGACCACCTCTACATGGCCTGGTTGGACATCCTCACCAAGAACCTCCCTCCCACCATGTTGATCAGAGGCAACCACAAGAGCGTCCTCACCTTCTACTCATAGACCGACCCTCTCAGCAGTCACTAGATGGCCACAAGGGACAACCAAGGCACTTTCATCAATATCCAGGAGTTAGTTGCTATCAGTTTAAATGAAAAGGTGATGGTTAGAGATAAGGTTATGGGAAAGGTTAAAGGTTAGAAAGTGAGGCTCTTCCGTCTTGTCTAGCATGACCAAATAGTGATGACACAACACAGACATATGGACTCAGGGATATATGGGCACAAGGACCGGACACTGCCTGGGATGGGTCAATTACACTGCCAGTGCCTATGCTGCCCCCCGTTGGAATTGTACATGTGGTGCATAATTAGGGGTCCAAATCCTGAATCGGGCCGAAAAACTCGTATTATTATATATATTAGTCATGTAACAGATACTCTTATCCAGAGCAACTTACAGTTAGTGTTCTTGTTAAGGATATTATTATTCTGACATATTATTATTATTATTCCAATTTTAAGAGAGCTATAGTGCTTAAATAGTTCGACCTACAGAGACCAAACTTGGAGGGATGGTGTAAATTGGTGACCCAATACATCTGGTAAATCTTTGGTATTTGACACAGAGTGGGACTGGGATGTTAGATAACAGACTGGTCCCAGGCTAGTTGGAGCCCCCTGCTGGCTATGCATCTCAATACGGTATACTTTTTCGTTAAATGTACACTTGTCCACTACCCACATAGTGGTCCTCTGTAGCACAGTTGGTAGAGCATGGTGCTTGCAATGCCAGGATAGTGGGTTCGATATCTGGGACCATTCATATGTAAAACATTTTTGGCACGCATGACAGTAAGTTTCTTTAGATATAAGTGTCTGATAAATGGCATAAATTATATTATGAGATTAGTCTAAGAGCAAAAGATTGAGTCAAGACCAGAACCTGTAGTTCATACATACAGACTCCTCCATAGTTCTCAACCCTGAGGCCGGCATGGGCTAGTCCCTTCGTCTTGTACCTAGGTATGTACATGCCAACCCATGACGGCCCAGGTTCAAATCCCACCACTGCTGCTTTCAGATAGACATCCCTAAACACTGAGTTGGTGTTGTGGCTACATTTGATGACTTAAATAAGGGCAAAATATTTGAGGAAGTGTCAAAAGTCTTGGGCCCAGGTCATTGCTGCTTGCAGCTAGCCTATATGTATAATTCTTCTTTTGGGGGAACAACAGATGATACACACTGTACACAAAACATTAAGAACACCTGCTCTTTCCATGACATAGACTGACCAGGTGAAAGCTATGATCCCTTATTGATGTCACTTGTTAAATCCACTTCAATCAGTATAGATGAACGGGAGGAGACAGGTTAAAGAAGGATTTTTAAGCCTTGTGACAATTGAGACATGTATTGTGTATGAGTGCCATTCAGAGGGTGAATGGCCAAGACAAAATATTTAAGTGCCTTTGAACGGGGTATGGTAGTAGGTGTCAGGTGCACCAGTTTGTGTCAAGAACTGTAATGCTGTTGGGTTTTTCACACTCAACAGTTTCCCATGTGTATCAAGAAAGGTCCACCACCCAAAGGACATCCAGCCAACTTGACACAACTGTGGAAAACATTGGAGTCAACATGGGCCAGCATTCCTGTGGAATGCTAATTGAGGCTGTTCTGCGAGCAACTCAAGGTGTCCTTAATGTTTTGTACACTGTGTATGTAGGCTAGTATGCACAAATATGATGGTGTTCTAGGAAATGAACATTATAGCAAACAAATGACCTATGCAAAAAGTGATCAATATTTAAATAAAAAATAAAAAAATTATATTCAAATGCTACTAGTGGCGTTGATAACTTGATTTAGATGTGTATATTCCACACAAGTAGCTACTAGTTGAGTGTCTCGAGAAATAATGAAGGGATCACTTACTACCTTAATGCACACGCACGCACACACACACACACACACACACACACACACACACACACACACACACACACACACACACACACACACACACACACACACACACACACACACACACACACACACTGTGATGAAAATCTATCAAACAGAACAGGAAAATGTAAATCAACTTATGTGCTGTATATTTTCAATATAGAAATGCTTGATTTATTTCTGTGTTTTAACCATTGTCTTTTATAAGACTCAGTCCTTATCATATTTAACTGTCATATTTTAATTAATGTATTATGAAGAAGGAATAAAATGTTGAGTTACTCTTATTTTTCCTCATAATTTGTGTCCATCAAGACGGTCAGACACATTACATTAGAAGTCAATAGGTTAGTTACATTATTCTCAAATGTAGAAATGTAGAACATAATGCAGAATAATACAATAGTTGGGTACGCCAACCTTTCTTGTGTTTAGTCCTTGGTTATTGGCAATTATTTATATATACACTTGATGGCAGATAGGGGGCGCTGTGTTGAAGCCACTGAACCTCCATCTTGGCACACCAACACGGTGGTAAAAAATATTTGGGATTTATTAATGTCTACATTTATTTTTGCCACATTTAGAATATTATAGACACCTTAATGCATACTTTTAAATTATATTATGTGAGCCAAACATAAAAAAATATATACAAATATTTTCCTTATAGTATATGTTTGAGATTACTAACGATAGTGTCCCCATTACAAAGAAATCATACTTAAATACATGTCATTTTGTCCTTGAAACATTCAATTGAAATACTGTAGAAATCCATGAATTCCTATGGAGCAGTGTTTCAGTCCTCCAGTACCCCCCAACAGTACATATTTTTGTTATGGCCCCCTGGACAAGTACACCTGATTCTACCACTCAACTAATCATCAAGACCTTGACACACTGAATCAGATGCTTTTGTCCAGGGCTACAACAGAAATGTGTGCTGTTGGCGGTGCACGAGGACCAGAGTTGAGAAACACTGCTATGGAGGGAGGACTGCGCCTACTGGGTAATGACAATATGGCCGACCAGTGGCTTCAAAGCCTCTTAATGGCCAATTCATAGCATCAGCAATCCAGAGTTTATATATATCATTGGTTATTAGCCCCAAGCTACAAGTCTTCCATTACACAACAGAGGAGCATGAGGGAGCTACCTGGCCTGGGACGGACACACATGGGGGGTAAAAGACAATTTATGCTTCATCCGAAAATGTGGTCAGAGGCTCCATATGTAGGGTGTGATGCAATTGCGGAGCCTCCAGAGGCATGCAGAGGCCAAATTGAGCTCTGCATTGCATTGTGCCTCCCAAATGATGTAACAATGCAGAGGGCTCTGTATAGCTCTGCATTGACATGATTGGTTGACGGTAGGTGAGGGCGGGAGGTCCTGTATAAACACACACTCACTTCCTTGACAACTTCCTTCACAACAGCTCTGCGCTGCTCCATGAAGCGCATATGGCAGAGATCATATCACCGTAAATGCTACAGGCCAATGCAGACATCAGATTGACCATGCAATGCATTTTAGGAGGAGAATGATGCACACATCACTCCAGCTAGCTACCATTAGTTATTGTTACCAGGGCCACAAACAAACCATGCATGACGTGATAAAGTAGCATCTAGCTATTTGGCAAAAAAGATGATCTATCGCCTCTTCCTCTCTGGTTATAAGGTCTGTTAGTGGGTTATCCTGTGCCTTCAGAAAGTAATCATACCCGTGACTTATTCCATTTTGTTGTGTTACAGCCTGAATTCAAAATAGATTAAATAAAACTAATTCTCACCCATCACAATACCCCATAATTACAAAGTGAAAACATGTTTTTAGAATTTTTTGAAAATGTCTTAAATGAAATACACTACCAAAATCATGGGAATGAATATGGAGTTGGTCCCCCCTTTGCTGCTATAACAGCCTCCACTCTCCACATTTAATTGTGCAGTTGAAGTCTGAAGTTTACACGTTTACACCTTAGCCAAATACATTTAAACTCCGTTTTTCACAATTCCTGACATTTAATCCTAGTAAAAATTCCCTGTCTTAGGTCAGTTAGGATCAACACTTTATTTAAAGAATGTGAAATGTCTGAAATTAATGGTAGAGAGAATGATTTATTTCAGCTTTTATTTCTTTCATCACATTCCCAGTGGATCAGAAGTTTACATACGTACACTCAATTAGTATTTGGTAGCATTGCCTTTAAATTGCTTAACTTGGGTCAAACATTTTGGGTAGCCTTCCACAAGTTTCCCACAATAAGTTGGGTGAATTTTGGCCCATTCCTCCTGACAGAACTGGTGTAACTGAGTCAGGTTTGTAGGCCTTCCTGCTCGCACACGCTTTTTCAGTTTTGCCCACAAATTTTCTATAGGATTGAGGTCAGTGCTTTGTGATGGCCACTCCAATACCTTGACTTTGTTGTCCTTAAGCCATTTTGCCACAACTTTTGAAGTAAGCTTGGGGTCATTGTCCATTTGGAAGACCCATTTGTGACCAAGCTTTAACATCCTGAGTGATGTCTTGAGATGTTGCTTCAATATATCCACATAATTTTCCACCCTCATGATGCCATCTATTTTGTGAAGTGCACCAGTCCCTCCTGCAGCAAAGTACCCCCACAACATGATGCTGCCACTCCCATGCTTCACAGTTGGGATGGTGTTATTATGCTTGCAAGCCTCCCCCTTTTTCCTCGAAACAAAACGATGGTCATTATGGCCAAACAGTTCTACTTTTGTTTCATCAGACCAGAGGACATTTTTCCATAAAGTATGGTCTTTGTCCTCATGTGCAGTTGCAAACCGTAGTCTGGCTTTTTATGGCGGTTTTGGAGCAGTGGCTTCTTTCTTGCTGAGCGGCCTTTCAGGTTATGTAGATATAGGACTCGTTTTACTGTGGATAGAGATATTCTTTGTACCCATTTCCTCCAGCAACAAGGTCCTTTGCTGTTGTTCTGGGATTGATTTGCACTTTTCGCACCAAAGTACGTTCATCTCTAGAAGATAGAATGTGTCTCCTTCCTGAGTGGTATGACGGCTGCGTGTTCCCATGGTATTTATACTTGCGTACTATTGTTTGTACAGATGAACGTGGTACCTTCAGGCATTTGGAAATTGCTCCCAAGGATGATCCAGACCAACCAATTTTGAACCAACCAATTTTTTTTCTGAGGTCTTGGCTGATTTCTTTTGATTTTCCCATGATGTCAAGCAAAGTGGCACTGAGTTTGAAGGTAGGCCTTGAAATATATCCACAGGTCACACTCAAATAATGTCAATTGGCCTATCAGAAGCTTCTAAAACCATGACATAATTTTCTGGAATTTTCCAAGCTGTTTAAAGGCACAGTCAACATAGTGTATGTACATTTCTGACCCACTGGAATTGTGATACAGTGAATTATAAGTGAAATAATCTGTCTGTAAACATTTGTTGGAAAAATGACTTGTGTCAACCACAAATTAGATGTTCTAACCGACTTGCCAAAACTATAGTTTGTTAACAAGAAATTTGTGGAGTAGTTGAAAAACGAGTTTTAATGACTCCAACCTAAGTGTATGTAAACTTCCGACTTCAACTGTAAATAATATAGGGTGAGTATTGGTAAAGTGGGACACTTTCTGTAATTTGCTTTTCCGAACACTTTACAGAATCATCCCAATGTCTTAACCCCCAACATGATACCATTCTAAATAGCTTAAGAACTCCATTATTAACTTATACAAAATAAATCAATATTAAATACAGGATGGATAACTTTTTCAAACACATTGTCCTGAGACCACATTTTTTCAGTCGATACTGGCAAATTGGGACACCTTGATTGGCAAAGTGGAACACTTACTACTTTATTGTAAAGAAGGATAAATTAGAGAGTATATGCATAATTTCAATATTTTTATGATACTTTTGTGGAACATTAAAGTGGCATTATGTAACTTTTTGGGCAACCTGACCAAATTAACATAGATCTTTAACTCACTTTTCTATCCTTCGACTTGAAAGCAAGTCTAAGAAGTGGTAGATCCATTCTATGTATGCTATTTCTATGCTTCCCGTTCTTAAGTTTTGTTTTTGCATCTTCTACTTTTGGGTTTGTACAGCAGCTTCAGACTCGACCCTAAAGAACATTTTGTAGAATGAAACCAGAAAGACATCACCCCTCAACAATTTCAATGACTGTTTTACTGTCATTGTGCCTTACACCTGTCCAGTGTGCATTTACAGGTGATTAGAACGCTTGTTATGGGCACATATTTACACGTGTTCATTACACCTGTTTAGCCTATTGGGTAAGGAATTGTGTTTTTGTAGTTAGCTTTTTAATAGTAGTAGCTTTTTAATAATTTCAGAAAACAACTTATTTGGTAGATAACGTCACATTTTGTGATTTTTTAAAGCATTGATGTATTGAAAAAAGCACATAAAGGCTTCATAATTCATAAAGGTATTTATTTGAATTAGCTATCCATCATTTTTCATCATCTGAGGTATCAAGCTCTAAGTCCATGTGAAAAAAATATATACAACACTATATACAACACTTTATACAACACTTTCCATCCACCAGATGGGATTGTCTGGTGAAAAGTACCTACTTTTCCAAAACTCCATTTGTTTGATAAATAAATGAAAGCAATAATAGTCACTATGCTTTCCAAACCACAAAGACCGAATTAAAATGTTTTCTAAAAAGGAATTGATGAACTGTTATGGAGGCAGTGGAGGAAGGACCAGGGTGCAACATTTGAGAGAAATAAGCTTTTTGTGCATATGGAAACTGTCTGGCATCGTTTATTTCAGCTCATGAAACCAATCACTTTACATGATGCATTTATATTTTTTTTCCGTGTATATATGTCCATGTGAAAATGTGCTGCAAACTGATATGTCACTGCTCAAGTTGGTAATCCAATGTTTTGAGAATAGCTGGCTAGCCTCTGTCCAGTACATAAGATAACATTAGATATTTACATGTTAAGGCTATGTCATGGCGTGGCCCTTTCTGGGTATAGATCGTGGCATCCCCCTCTCCTACACCCAGGTTCTGTTATCTCAGGTCGTAAATTCCTGGAGGAGACTCTCTCCTCCTGGCCATGCAGTATAGAGAGAGAGTTTCACAGTAGAACAAAGGAACTTCTTCTACATCACAGAACTTGAGAACTGAACAATATCCATGTATTGGAGAATGTGTAAACGGTCGGTGGAGAAGCCAGCTACGACCCGGTCCGTTTTGTTTCATGTTTGTGACCTCATGAAAGACAATACAGCCACATTACCATAACTCTGTTTATACAGGAGCCTCCATTATGAGGCTTGTGTCTAATTATTGTATCAAATGAATGAGTAAAGATGAAACTATATGTGAAATTATGTAAGGTGATGTTAAACCTTTTAATGAAAGAGAATTGTATTCCCTTTAAAGTTTAACCAAGTCATTGGCCCGCCCCCATGAGCACAGACATGATCTGGCATCATGGAACAGCCCTTTTCTACTGTTATGAATAAAAAAAACACCTGAAGAAATCCTCTTCAGACCATGCATACCTCGGTCAGTTGAGGGGGCAAAGGTTTGAGTAGAGACCACAGAAACCTCAGTCTAAGCTAAGGTTGTAATGGTTGTTGAATTCCTAACCATACCACGTAGAGCATTGGCTACACGACAGGAAATGGTTAAACTCTGAGTCTATCGATCACGACAGAATAACAGCAAATCTTAGATACAAATTATTAGTCTGCAGCTAGAAATTATGTCAACCTGAGATGCGGAGACCGACAACCGCCGAAACAGCTATTCTATAAGAACATTTCTGAATGGTACTCTGAAGTATCCATTCTAACCGCAAAATACTTCAGGGAAGCGGAGATCCTCTGATGAACATTCCAACAGAAGGACTGACGATTCCAACAGAGATCACGACAACACACTAGGCGTAAATATATAATTGATCCCAATTATTCCCGAATGAGTGAGCGTTCATGTGCAAAGGATTAGCATTTAAATTATCAACTGCGTAGTGTCTCTTTTGTCTTTCGCCCCCTTCTCAGTCCACACCCACTTCCCTTTGTCCACCAAGCTATCATATCGGCTTAGCCCACAAGGGAACCTCCCCTATCATTTCCTTGTAACCATATCTACTTGTTTGTTTATGTATTTCTGTGATTATTTAGTTAGTTAGTAAATACATTATTAAGACAATTGGTGTATGGATGATTCATAGTAAAATCTGGGTTTGTGCAGATAACCAACAATTTACGACGTTTGGAATGAGACTAACGTGAGGCAAAGAATAATTCATTAGAAGACTAATTGATCAGATATAATAATATCTGAAGAGTTAAATTAGGAAAATTATAACTTTGTAATCTGAAGATTTTCCTTGGTGTCCCGACTTCCTAGTTAATTACATTTACATGATTGGTTTAATCACGTAATAATAATTACAGAGAATTGATTTGATAAAATAACAGTTAACTTTAATGATGCCAAAGACATGACAGCTACCTCTGAACCTGTTTATTTTGTCATTGATAGGCTGGACATTTACCTATTTATTCCCTGACATTGTCCAAGTTCTGATTTGTCATTAACTCTCCCTTCCTCCTCCAATGTATCCATATTGCCCACTTCCTCACCAGACAGTAGAAACAAACTATTAAAAAACTGTGCTAATTTCAATCATAAACATTTTTAAAAAGGGTAGTAGACATTTACAGTAGACATTACCCAATCATAGTCTAGCTCAAAACTAATGAGACTGTATCAGTATGTAAAAAGTAACAGTAGAAAACACATTACTTTAGCAAAAAGTGAGTTTTGACTGAATATTTTTTTAAATAAAAGTTTCAAAACAATACATTATACTATGGACCTGCTAAATTACTCACATCCAGCATAAAAAAAACAGAATAAACTAAAATAATGTTGTATTTATTTCTGATGTAACAATTGTTCATGAAGCAAACATTGTATGACTTGGTGAAGGTGTGGTAGAAGGAAGTTGTCTATTTTCCTCCCCCTCTTTCATCCGCGGTGCTCATTCAACATAGTATTTGGAGATTCCTGTGAACATCAACAGTCATAAACATGTCATTCTGAACAGT
Source organism: Oncorhynchus clarkii lewisi (assembly GCF_045791955.1). Taxonomy (NCBI): domain Eukaryota; kingdom Metazoa; phylum Chordata; class Actinopteri; order Salmoniformes; family Salmonidae; genus Oncorhynchus; species Oncorhynchus clarkii. The sequence continues at coordinate 126,488 of NW_027261024.1, forward strand.
AACATCTTCTTAACAAGAATTTAGTCAGTTGCCAATTCAACAGAATTCAATCTTGTTCATGTTGATGATCGGTACAACATGAGACAGATAGCAAGCCATGGTATATCAGACCGTATACTACGGGTGAGTCAATATTACTTGTTTACTGTTGTAATTACGTTGGTAACCAGTTATATAGCAATAAGGCACCTTGGGGGTTTGTGGTATATGGCCAATATACCACGGCTAAGGGCTGTATCCAGGCACTCCGCATTGAGCATAACAGCCCTTATCCGTGGTATATTGTCCATATACCAGGCTAGACAAAATACTATTGCTAGCTAGCTAACTAGCCATGCTATTTCAATGAAAATAAGCTAGCTAGCCAGCGTCAGCTTTGTAGTTGTAATGCTATGTGGAAAAAGTAGTTTTAATTTCTCCCTAAATGTTTCTCACCAACGCCTTGCATTCTGTAAATTACTAATTGTAACAATTTGATCCATATTTAGAAACATCTCCTCCCTACCTGGGAAAGCGATTCATCGCAACATGCCGGAAGTCAAACTCAATGTGCTACTTTCAGACACATGAAATGTACCTGTTACTACACAGACGTTCAGAACGTGTGCAAAGGCGCAATTTCTTCTTCTTCTGAGGTTTAACGGCGGTTTGCATCCAATTTGTTGCATTACCGCCACCCACTAGACTGTAGTACAACACCCTTATTCTTTGCTTGAAAAATAAAAAATGTACTAAATAAATACCCTACCATCTAACACTACTCACTAATTTCAAAATTATATAAAATAAAAATGAACACTACCCTACTCCACTAATTAAATGTAGTTATTCCTACCTCATGCCATTATCCTGAAAGAATGGGACATCGCCACCTAACACATCTTGTAACTCTTCTGATGTCAAGTGTCGCACACCCAAATACCTCTCTGCAGCTGCCACCACAAACGTGACTTCCGATCCATCCCTGCAGTACAATTGGTAACCATTTTTATAAATGCTAAAAATCCAATCTTACTCTGTACTGGTATGGCTCTACTTGAACCTGGAAACCTCAACCTGCCTCTCTCGCTCGGGACATTTCTGATCCCCAGCTCCATGGGTACCCCTACAATTAACACATTCCCCAATAGTACGCATTCCTTTGTCTCATGCCCTTCTGAACATTTCTCACACCTTGAACCCTCCCTCCTACACACTGCTGCCACATGCCCATAAGCTTGACACCCGTAACATCGTAATGTATTCGGCACATACAGGATAACAAATCCTAACTTCACTTTGTCGGGCAAAGACTCAACATCAAAACTCAAAAGAACAGACACAATGTATCTTCTGTTTCCCCACTCTTTCCGCATCAAACGACTAACATCAGATACACTGGAAATCTTATCCCCCAGCTGGTCAACTGTTATATTTAATGCTACCCCAGTTTATCACATTGGTGCCCTTTTCTTGAGAACAAAAAATGAACTTTTCTTGCCACCATTCGTTTTAGTCCGAGCGCATTCTCCCTCTACCCAACAGAAACACACTTATCACTAGACCACTTCTGGTTACCCTCACTGATTCCACATGACCCAACTCTTTTTTTCACACCGCGCAACCACAAATGGATCAGCCAAAGGGCAAGAGTCCACTTTTTCAATAAACTTCACTCCTACTGTCACAGCAGTGTTGCCAACTTAGCGACTTTGTAGCTATATTTAGCGAGTATTCAGACCCCTCTAGCGTCACATTTTTCAAAAAAGCGACTAGCAACAAATCTAGCGACTTTTTCTGGTGTTATTTGAGACTCTGACATGAAAGCCACTTAATCGTTCTTACTCTTCTCAACGAGGAGCGGGTGCTGCCGTGGGCCCCACCCCCGTCCCAAAGCACCCACAGTCCTCGCGCAGCGGTTCCTCCCAGATGCAGTCAGAGCAGGAGCTGTTCACCCCTCTGCATCCAGACTGCAAATGAATCGCGCATGCTGGAAGCTGCGGTTGACTGATCCCGCACTGGGTTACATTAAAAAAATTAAAAACCTGAATTAGGGCCAGACTAGTTACCATCATTTTCTCACATTGCCATTAACAGTTTTTTCTATTGTCTCTTTTTGGTCCATTTAGATTGTTAATGTTGATTGTATACAAAACTTTTTTAATTTTTTATGGAATGGTTAAAGATGTTCATGTTTTACTGTGACTTGTTGTAGGCTCCTAAGTGGACCATACGGTTAAAAACCAAACCAAATTAAGAAAAATAAAAAACGAAGTAACTCTGCCAGAGTGTATCTTTTAGGTCGCTTTTGCCGGTCCCAAGCCCAGATAAAGGAGGAGGGTTGGAATTGGGACATTACAAAAAACAAGAATCGACAGAAGAAAGTTAATTTGTAGTTCTAAACATATTTAGTTTTTTTACTCACTTTTTGTCTCTCCCACACATTATTCCTCTCTCCTTCACGATTACATGACCAATTATGCAAATTTGGTGATGACGTCATTTAGCGACTTCTAGCTACTTTAGGACAGCCAATAGCTACTTTCCTTACTGAGGAGTTGGCAACACTGTCTCACAGACATGTGTTTTTCCTGATTCTGGGAGCATACCTCGGTCTCTGGATAACTTCACCCTCATTCACTTCAATTTCTCCAGCTCCATCTGCTTACACTTTCTACCATTCTACTTTAACAAACCATCTCCCTTTTTTCCACCATTTTTATCCGACTCAAGCTTACACCCTTCTTCCCTCCATTCCTCCTCCCGTTTCCAAGTATACGTCTCCTTATGATAATACTGCTGCCCCACTCCTGACACCCATCTCGTTCTTTCTCTAGGGACTCCATTTCCGCCTAGCGTTCTCTTGGCCTGGCTTCGTTCGTTCCAAAGCCGTGGCACAATTTCACGCGTCTGAAATTACAATATTCAAACGTTCTAATCACCTGTAAATGCCCTCTGGACAGATGTGAAGAACGCGTGTAAAAATGCCCATAACAGGCGATCAAATCAAACCACACACTGGACATGTGAAAAAATCATGTGTACAAAAAATGACATTTGACACTTGAAAAAAGTAATTACAAATTTTCACTTGCAAGTGTTTTGAAACTCGTAGCCTTTCTAACCTGACAGCCTGTCAACATGTCATTCCCACTCGCCATCATCAAATGGACTCAAACTAGCCACAAATTCTGACGAACTCAATCGTCATGAAACGAAAATACAGCGATGCGTTTCTCTAGCTTGGTTTAATACAAACTTTGATAAATAACGAGGAGCGCCCAAAATGTGTTTTGTGCAGGGAAGTGCTTAGTAATGTTCAAAACGAACTAATTAAAACGACAGGTCTTGACCAAACACCCACAGCATGACGGTAAACCCAGAACAGGGCAGAATGCGTCAGGAAACAGTGCTTCGACAGTGGAAAAGTAAGTCAATTAGCACGGCATTGTTGTCATTTTATAACAGGTGATGATGATAAGCAGAAATAAGGGAGTGCTATCTCTCATAGTAGTAGATGTGAGTTTCTCTTTCAAACAATCCCCTTGTACTCAGCTAATAGCTAGCTAACATTAGCCAAAGCAAGCTAGCTAGCTACTGATAGTGCAACCCTAAGAAACAGTACAGGTGAAGATTAAACATTATCAGGCCTACTATACTGTACATATTACTCTAGAAATATTGTTAATTGAGTTTAGGTTGGAACTGTTGCTAGTAAAATACAAACATTTTATTCTGGAATAAACTAATTGAAGCAAGATGCTTTTTGAGGCAAACATTCAGTTCTGGGTTGCTCATCTACAGCAGGAAGCAGTCTCCTGTCTAGACTGAAAGCAGTAGATGTTCTAAGCTAGTTTGGCACCACATACCTATGCGAGTCAGGGTTCTCAACCCTGGCATACTTAAAAAACAAGTACAGATACAGACTCAATGCTGAGCATGACCTCAGGGTTGCACTGTCAAAAATGTAACCCAGAATAGACATGCTTGTTGAAAACTTCAAACACCCACACACCTCTCATTAGGACTGTGTTTAATCCAGTTTATAATCAAATATATGTATTGTATGTTAACAGCAACCAATACTCACTCTGCCTGTATTTAATTGTCAATACATTAGCAAAAATGTATAAAAACATTTTCACTTTGTAGTTATGGGATAGTGTATAGATGGGTGAGATTTTTTTTTAAATCAATTTCTAATTCGGTCTGTAACACAACATGTGGAATAAGTCAAGGGGTATGAATACTTTCTGAAGGCGCTGTAGCTGATGCCGCAGCCGGGGAGGACTGTATCTTTAACAAGATGGAGCACTTCGTTGCAAAGCAGAGGCTCTACTGGCGGTGTTGTTCTTCGATTATCGCTGCCCAGTCTTCAGTACTCTCACAAAGAACATTTTATCTGCATTCTCCCACTCTGGCCAGGAGAAAAGGATGCGAGAATGCAGGTAGCTCGTTGGCTAGCTACATTGCTTTTCAGTAATAGCTCATGTTTGCTAGCACTAGCAGCTAGCTACTTTGCTATGCTAACTGGTTGTTGTATTATCAACTTTAGTATTAACATGATGTGTAGTCAATACATTTGTAGGTACCGGTAATTGTACTGTTGTCAGATTTGTAGTCGAGTATTTTACCGAAATCAAGATGCATCATTCAAGGATTAGTAAACTAAAGCTTTCCTGTCATTCAGCTCACAGCTCGTCAAATTGTCAGAAGTCTCGCGAGATTTTCTAATTTTTTTCAACGACGGCGAGGCAGATTCAATTGAAATTGGCGGGAATGTGTGCTTCCTAATACGATTCAGAGAAGTAGCAACAACTCAAGCCATATTTTAACTAGTTAGCTAACGTTAAACTAACCATAGCCATCTTATTATTTTGGAATTAACTCAATTTTCTTACCACAAACTTTGTAAACATGCCTTGCTCAGAAGTGATAGACGCCGCAGAAGTTTCTCCACTGAAGAGGACAAAGCCACATGCAGTGGCAGAGAATGTGATATCGGTGCTGAAGTTCTCCAAGTTGTCTGAACATGCCACTGCTCCTACCCGGGGCTCTGCTAAAGCTGCAGGCTACGACCTGTTCAGGTGGGTCAGAGTCCGGGACATGGTCACTGGAAGTGATTTGAACGCTGTACATTTTACTGGCTTGTATTTACTTAGCTAGCTTGCTATTCACATAAGCAAGATAACGTTACTTGAATTCAAAACGTTGCAGTGAGTGTATCCTGCATGTGGCTTTTATTTTTCTGCTATCAATCAAAAGTAAAACTGTAGTTAGCAAACGACCATGCATAATGTTGTCTTCATATCAAGCTACCTAACTAGGTAGCCTAGTCTTGCTTCATGTTTATACGACCAACTTTAACAGGAGAAAAGTTGGCTAACGGTAGTGCTAGCCTGCTCCTCCTACTAACGATTGGATGGAAGGGGAGTTAGATGTAGGTCACTGCCTTTGTAAGTTAGTGACTGTAAGCCACCTGTTGATGTTTTTTCTAACAGTGCCTATGACTACAGTATTGGTCCTATGGACAAGGCTATCGTGAAGACTGACATCCAGATAGCAGTTCCTTCAGGCTGCTATGGCAGAGTGGGTGAGTAGGGTACCAGGACACAAACTTAAATGTTTTTAAAGAAAACATGTAATTGCACCCTGGCCTACGGGTATGTGGGGGTAGGTCTCTGGGTATTGTTTGACTTGACAGTGAGGGAGTTATTTTACTTTGACCTGGGTTGAACCAGAAACTTACATCTCTTTTACATAAAATAAATGTTAAAAATGTCAAACTACTTTTCATTGGGAAGGCAGAAAGCGATCACTTTTGCATGGCAACACAGAATCCTACTAATTACTACATGCTTAATTATGTCACTTTTGTTTTGAGCAAACATTGCAGTCAGCCAGAGCGGGACGCCTGGGAGGCAGCCCAGTTCCAAATCTAATGCAATCAACTTTCAGCTGGTGCAATACATGCCTACACAGGCATCCGGGCAAGATTAATCAAACCCCCTCATTGCAACTGAAAGTGCAGGCGACTGACTGTCTACTGACAAATCACCTTGCAACATAAATAACTTCTCATTGTTATTGGTAGATCAGTCAGTCACAATTTACCCACAATGCATCACATATGTGATGCTCCAACACGGTCAATGGAGACTGCTTTCAGACTCATCTCGTTCAACCCCTCTTTCTCATCTCCCCTTCACTTTTCTCCAGCATAAAAAGTTAAGGAGTTTAGTCATATTTGATGTATTTCTCTTTTTTCACAGCACCACGGTCTGGCCTGGCTGCAAAACACTTCATCGATGTTGGGGGTGAGTTTACTTTTTGACCTTCAGATATGAATGTAACATTTTTCCTAAGAGATGGGTTATAGGGTTATAAAAATGGCAGGAAAGTGGTAACCATAATTCTGATGGAGATTTCATGAACCCAAGTCACTCTTTGGCTGTTCTAACCAGAGTCTAGAACATAGAACTGACAGGGTACATTCATGACAGCTAGGCTAACTGGAGTGCCTGTCTCCCCCCAGCTGGAGTAGTGGATGAGGACTATAGAGGTAATGTGGGGGTGGTGCTGTTCAACTTCAGCAAGGAAACCTTTGACGGTGAGCTTTAAAAATAATCATTAATCATTCACATACCACCTTTCCAAACTCAAAGCATTGAAAGCACTTTGTATCCATGTTTAAAGGGACCATCTGCAATTGGTACATCCATTTATTTTTATTTTTTTTACTTTTACGTTAATTATATACCCTTTGCTCTTTGAAAAAAATAACTTAAAATGCCTCATCAGAAACTGAAATAACTTGTTTTACTGATTGCTCAATCCAAATGCATTTCACATTGAGATCTGTTTTCCAGTGAAACATTGTAGTGTTGGGAAACTGGGTGACCTGTGGAGTGATGGTGTTTCTTTCTGTGTCCCAGTGAAAAAAGGGGACCGTGTGGCTCAGCTGGTGTGCGAGAGGATCTGCTACCCAGACCTACAGGAGCTAAAGGTACTTCACGCTTCTCTATAGACTGAATATGACCATTTATAGTATTACCATACAAGCGCAGACCTAGTAGTGAATTGCTGATCACAGCTTTACGATCCATTTCACACAAACCTTAAATGGACACACCTTGTCAAGCAGTCTCGTTTCATTTAAACTTGAGACTGAAATGTCGATTTTAAGTGCATCTTATTTCTGTGAGAATGAGCCTTCAGCCCTTAGGGCTGTTTTTCTCGACTCTGATCGTCCTGGACTTAACCTCTTCACTTTAACAATTTCCATTGAACATACTTTTTGTCCTGGACTAGGCTAAATCTGTGTTTGGGAAAACTGGGCTCATTCGCATAGAAAGTCACTAAAATACCCTTCGCTCCAGTGTTGTAGTATTAACCGTGTCTTCCCTCTGTGTTTCAGACTCTGGATGAGACCGAGCGTGGGGCTGGAGGATTTGGCTCCACAGGCAGCAACTGATACATCAACGTTGTAAATAAACCAGCTTATTAGTTTAGTTCTGTTACATGTTATGAGGTTGTACAATCATTACATTAAAGATTGTTATTATCCCTTTGCTTCACTGTCTATGCCTGCTGATTTGGCCATTTATGGCAATGAAACATCACTGATTTTCTTGTCTGTGTGGCTCGGTTTGCAAGAGCATGGTTCTAGAGATGCCAGTGTTGCAGGTTCAATTCCAATTGGGGAAACCTATATGAAAATGTCGGCTATGCCCACTTATGTATATCGGCTTTGGATAGAATTCTATGTAAGTCTGTACCCTGAATGACCACTAAGTGATGCTGTTAAACCATTTATTTTCATAGTTCGAGGGAGTTTCCCTGTCTTAGGGACCAAACCCTTCACATAGGCTCATATTTGGGCAGCATGTCGGCAACCAAAACATTCCACTGTACTGTTTGTTACATGTTAGATCTGTTAACTGTAGAATCAGAAGGCTAATGTGAACCACACCAGGGAGGAGTTTCACTGAGAAATGGGTAGAGTTCCAGGCTGACTAACTTGCAGATGCATGCCAGATCTTACAATGCCTGGATAGGTATTTTATGTCTCAGCTAACCACGTTATAGCACTGTCGGTGACGTGGCACGCAACCATTGGTTGATGCATGCAATGTCTGAGAAGGGGAACGGGACCCTTGCCTTCTAGATGCAGTCATTGGGTTGTGTTGAACTGGATATGGTGGCTGTGGTTCAGTAGTCTTCGTTTTATATCGTCTCTGGAATTACAATAGCTTCCTTTCATTAGGCAGAGATGATGCTAGCTAGAAGCAGGAAGCATTGTGGAGAGGAGAATTCACCAGTCCTTTCAGCTGTCAGTAATGAAAGGAACCAAGGAAAGGTAGACTCTTAGGGCAGCAGGTAGCCTAGCGGTTAAGAGCATTGGGCCAGTAAACGAAAGGTTAATCAATGGTTCAAATCTCTGAGTGGACTAGGTGAAAAAATAAATTCAACCATGTCTGTATCCTAGAGCAAGGTGATTGCATCTGCTAAATGAGAAATGTAATTTAAGCATACACTAAAAATATTGGTCAATGAATGTGCATTAAAAGTGCTTTTTAGTCCAGGATTAGGCTTAATCTGTGTCTGGGATTTTGGCCCTTAAAGTGGTTAAAATACATCCCATAAATAGCATAATCTGCAAAGAGAGGAAGTGAAGTAGGGAGACAGGGACAACAATGAAACCTTTTAAACAAAAAAACAAGTTTTTATTGTGACTTTACAACTAAACCCTCACTGATGTGACAGAGCGACAGATGGATGAGTCTGCGGCTGGTCTGATTGACTTCGCTACGGAGCACTGATGTGACAGAGCGACAGACGGATGAGTCTGCGGCTGGTCTGATTGACTTTGCTACCGAGCACTGATGTGACAGAGCGACAGACGGATGAGTCTGCGGCTGGTCTGATTGACTTCGCTACCGAGCACTGATGTGACAGAGCGACAGACGGATGAGTCTGCGGCTGGTCTGATTGACTTCGCTACCGAGCACTGATGTGACAGAGCGACAGACGGATGAGTCTGCGGCTGGTCTGATTGACTTCGCTACGGAGCACTGATTGTACGAGCAAAAAGTGTGTGGCCGCGTCGACCTCAGTGCATAATCATGAAGGCACAGGTTTGGCATCATCAGAACGGTGTATGTTTTGAGTGTGTTTGAGGGCGTGTGTGTGTATTTGTGTTGTGTGTGCGAGTGTGTGTGTTTTTAATGTGTGTGTGTATACAGTTTATCAAAGGAAGTAGTAGGTCATTATAAGCACCATTACACCCCCTCCTCTCAGGGGCGTTCTCTAGTTTACAAAAGGCTTCATAGATTAACATTCTAAACATGGCATTGATTACAGTATAAACACACTTCATTTACATGTGGTATAGAGAGCAGACAGGCTGTTACTTTGGTTTTGGTTGAAGAGAAGACGTCTGACATCTTATTAAAAGGACAGTAGACAGACAGCTACTGTGTGTTGAGTATTACAGTGCATTCATAAGTCTATGTGGATTTGTTACTAGCACCAGTAAATATGTGTAATGCTGAAGTCTAGTCAGTGGGGAAGATGAAGAAGCATAGTTATGATGAGGAAGAGGGGTCCTTCTAGCTAAAGACTTTAGCTACGCTTCGATTCCCTACCCTTCTCCCCTCAGGGAGTTGAGGGGCATGGACTGGTTTACCTAATATGGTGGAAACTCTCCTTAGCAGCCAATGCTTTGTGAACCATGAAGGGGGAGTGAGCAAGTGCACACTTCAGGGAGAAGGGTGGAGAATCTGAACGCTGCCTTTCACTTCCACCTCTGCCAAGCTGTGAACACTCAGCATCAGTGACTTCTGCACTCTGCTACTCAGTCCAAATCCACCGCTAGCCCCTACCTCCTACCCCATACTCCCTAGCTACCCTCATGGTCTTGGGGGTAGGGGCTATGGGTGGATATGGCATTTGCCTTACATGTCCCACAAAAGAGTGGCAGATTCCACATATCATCATACAAAACCTATTTCATATAAACCTTTTTCATTAAAAAAAACTAAAAAAACATTCAAACCAGAGCTTCCTGCACAGAGCAGTTTAGAGTGGTTATTGTTGTGTCATTGTCATGTCTTCCCTCCATGTCATTCTCATTCTCTAAGCCTTTCTTCAGACAGCCAGCCATACTGTAGCCAGTGGGTTAGGCCTACACTGTAGCACTAAAGGTTGTATCTATGATATGTAGAATCATCTTTGGGAATCAAACATCGCAATCCCCCCTCCCCCCACCCACCCATTAGTCTCTTTGGCGTTGAGATTGTCCCAAGCTCTCTCTCAGAGTAGGTAGAAGTTGCCCATAACCACTGACCCAGGGTCAGATCTTCTCTCCCCATCCTAATGGTTGAGATATGGATCAAGGGTAAATGAATCTGTTCCTAGACCAGTGTTTACAGGCATACACTCCCCACCCAGCCCAGACCAGCCACCCCAGTCAGTCCTGTAGTGTAGGTTAATGCAGGACTATCTGCACCCTCATGGTGAGTGTGTCTCCCAGCTGGCCTGTGAGGTAGTCTTTATCGTTGCTGTCCTCCAGCGCTGCCAGCTCCTTCTTCCTGTACACGGCCACGCTACTGATCTGCAGGAAGTAGGCTCCAGGGGGGAGGGACTTCCTCTTGGACAGGTGCAGGTAGCTAAGCCCCTCCCTCTGGTTGATCTTGAAGTAGCCCAGTTCGTTGCCGTAGTCGATGGAGTAGCGCACGTGGTTGTTGAGCGTGGACAGGGCCGGGGTGAACTCCAGGATGTGGTCTCGGCTGGACAGGCCAGACATGTTCAGGTTGAACAGCAGGGTGTCCTCAATGTCCACACTCTCCAGACTCACTGTCTCCTGATGCTGAGGACACAGGACAGGTTACATACAGTATTATACAGATATATGATGTGTAACACTGTCCAGACTCACTGTCTCCTGATGCTGAGGACACAGGACAGGTTACATACAGTATTATACAGATATATTATGTGTAACACTGTCCAGGTTCACTGTCTCCTGATGCTGAGGACACAGGACAGGTTACATACAGTATTATACAGATATATGATGTGTAACACTGTCCAGACTCACTGTCTCCTGATGCTGAGGACACAGGACAGGTTACATATACAGTGGGGCAAAAAAGTATTTAGTCAGCCACCAATTGTGCAAGTTCTCCCACTTAAAAAGATGAGAGAGGCCTGTAATTTTCATCATAGGTACACTTCAACTATGACAGACAAAATTAGAAAACAAAATCCAGAAAATCACATTGTAGGATTTTTAATGAATTTATTTGCAAATTATGGTGGAAAATAAGTATTTGGTCAATAACAAAAGTTTATCTCAGTACTTTCTTATATACCCTTTGTTGGCAATGACAGAGGTCAAACGTTTTCTGTAAGTCTTCACAAGGTTTTCACACACTGTTGCTGGTATTTTGGCCCATTCCTCCATGCAGATCTCCTCTAGAGCAGGGACGTTTTTGGGCTGTTGCTGGGCAACACAGACTTTCAACTCCCTCCAAAGATTTTCTATGGGGTTGAGATCTGGAGACTGGCTAGGCCACTCCAGGACCTTGAAATGCTTCTTACGAAGCCACTCCTTCGTTGCCCGGGCAGTGTGTTTGGGATAATTGTCATGCTGAAAGACCCAGCCAAGTTTCCTTCTTCAATGCCCTTGCTGATGGAAGGAGGTTTTCACTCAAAATCTCACTAGACATGGCCCCATTCATTCTTTCCTTTACACGGATCAGTCGTCCTGGTCCCTTTGCAGAAAAACAGCCCCAAGGCATGATGTTTCCACCCCCATGCTTCACAGTAGGTATGGTGTTCTTTGGATGCAACTCAGCATTCTTTGTCTTCCAAACACGATGAGTTGAGTTTTTACCAAAAAGTTATATTTTGGTTTCATCTGACCATATGACATTCTCCCAATCTTCTTCTGGATCATCCAAATGCTCTCTAGCAAACTTCAGACGGGCCTGGACATGTACTGGCTTAGGGCAGGGGGACACGTCTTGCACTGCAGGATTTGAGTCCCTGGTGGCGTAGTGTGTTACTGATGGTAGGCGTTGTTACTTTGGTCCCAGCTCTCTGCAGGTCATTCATTAGGTCCCCCCGTGTGGTTCTGGGATTTTTGCTCACCGTTCTTGTGATCATTTTGACTCCACGGGGTGAGATCTTGCGTGGAGCCCCAGATCGAGGGAGATTATCAGTGGTCTTGTATGTCTTCCATTTCCTAATAATTGCTCCCACAGTTGATTTCTTCAAACCAAGCTGCTTACCTATTGCAGATTCAGTCTTCCCAGCCTGGTGCAGGTCTACAATTTTGTTTCTGGTGTCCTTTGACAGCTCTTTGGTCTTGGCCATAGTGGAGTTTGGAGTGTGACTGTTGAGGTTGTGGACAGGTGTCTTTTATACTGATAACAAGTTCAAACAGGTGCCATTAATACAGATAACGAGTGGAGGACAGAGGAGCCTCTTAAAGAGCAAGTTGCAGGTCTGTGAGAGCCAGAAATCTTGCTTGTTTGTAGGTGACCAAATACTTATTTTCCACCATAATTTGCAAATAAATTCATTAAAAATCCTACAATGTGATTTTCTGGATTTTTTTCCCTCATTTTGTCTGTCATAGTTGAAGTGTACCTATGATGAAAATTACAGGCGTCTCTCATCATTTTAAGTGGGAGAACTTGCACAATTGGTGGCTGACTAAATACTTTTTTGCCCCACTGTAGATATACAGTATTATACAGATATATGATGTGTAACACTGTCCAGACTCACTGTCTCCTGATGCTGAGGACACAAGACAGGTTACATACAGTATTATACAGATATATGATGTGTAACACTGTCCAGACTCACTGTCTCCTGATGCTGAGGACACAAGACAGGTTACATACAGTATTATACATATATATGATGTGTAACACTGTCCAGACTCACTGTCTCCTGATGCTGAGGACACAAGACAGGTTACATACAGTATTATACAGATATATGATGTGTAACACTGTCCAGGCTCACTGTCTCCTGATGCTGAGGACACAGGACAGGTTACATACAGTATTATACAGATATATGATGTGTAGGTTCACTGTCCAGGTTCACTGTCTCCTGATGCTGAGGACACAGGACCATGTAGTAGGTGGATTATGTAAACACTGACAACACTCAACACTCCGGATCCTGATGACACAACACAGGACCACACAGTTAATATGTACTACGGATTCAGTGAAGAGCAGGCAAGACATGATAGCATGACCATTCTAGGGGCCACCAGACCAAGACAGACAGACATTACCTGTGCATTGTCCAGAGGTTGCTCCAGCGTTGAGTTGGTGTCGCGGCGTTTGCGCCCCTTCTTGGGGTAACCGTTGATCTTACACTCGTAGCAGGCCTCAGGAGACAGATCGTTGTCACCCACCTCTGCTGCCCCTCCTCCTCCTCCTCCTCCTCCTCCTCCTCCTCCTCCTCCTCCCTGGCCCAGACTCACACCACTACCAAAGCCCACGCCTGACACACAGTGCCTGGAACACACAGAAAGGAGTCAATCACACACACACAGGGCATAAAATCATACCCAAACACCATCTTGCCTATACGTGGGCTAGCTGACAACATCACCAAAACAATGTGCACACTTCAATGTTGTGATTGTGGATGGCCAGATAGCTACCAACAATGACAATAAAGTGACTCGTTTCAGCTAGTTTCATCTTGTTCTTGATACCATGTCTTTTTTAGGGGTTTTGACTGATTTCATTACAATGCTAATATGGCTAAAATTCGCTAGCTAGCTAACCAACAACTGTAACGATGTATTTGAGAGACATTGTGCACATTTATATATGTTTTCAATAAATATCGGAGACAAAATGTAGTTTACATGTTGTCAACAATCTAAGCCAACCCTGTCTGTTTTGTCCCATAGTTACGCACGTGTTGGTTTTGTTGCTAAACAACAAACCTGTCTATCCATCAAAATTGATAATGATATTGCTCCAAACACACACACACACACACACACACACACACACACACACACACACACACACACACACACACACACACACACACACACACACACACACACACACACACACACACAGTCTCAATCACTCACCCCTGTCCAGCACGGTAGTATCCAGGTGGACAGCCACAGAGATACCCTCCGTCTGTGTTGGAACAGCCGTAGTTACATGGATTAGAGGAGGAGGAGCACTCGTTGATGTCACTGCACCCCCCCTGGTCTCCATAGTTGAACCCAGTGGGACAGAGGCAACGGAAGCTCCCCAGGGTGTTATGGCACGACGCTCCCCCACAGATCTGAGTGTTCTGGCACTCGTTCTCATCTGACCACAGGAAACAAACAACACAGACAGGAAGTCAACAAAACAAACAGATGTCAAATATGGGTCAAACCTCGGCCAGAGAACACAAACAATACTGAGAAACTCTTGAAGGGAATGAGGAAACCATCTGTAGTACCGGTTCAGCTGATAAACATTGGCCGTGTTCTTTTTGGGAAAGGCCACTGAATATCAATGCTGTAATTCCCATCAGTAGAGTCAAGTTAAAGTGCCAGCGACTCAGTTATAACAACAGTGTTCATGTAGGACAGTGACTCAGGGAGGGAGTGCTTCCAGTAATCTAGAGAGGAACAAGTTCAACTTCCAGGAAAGGGATGTAGATTTGATGTTGAGGGAGAGAGAAAGACAGAAGACAGACAGACAAGGGGGGAGAGAAAGACAGAAGACAGACAGACAGACATGGGGAGAGAAAGACAGAAGACAGACAGACAAGGGGGGAGAGAAAGACAGAAGACAGACAGACAGACAGGGGGGGGAGAAAGACAGAAGACAGACAGACAGGGGGGGAGAAAGACAGAAGACAGACAGACAAGGGGGGAGAGAAAGACAGAAGACAGACAGACAAGGGGAGAGAAAGACAGAAGACAGACAGACAGGGGAGAGAACGACAGAAGACAGACAGACAGGCATGGGGAGAGAAAGACAGAAGACAGACATACAGAGGGGCAGAAAGACAGAAGACAGACAGACAGGGGGAGAGAAAGACAGAAGACAGACAGACAGGGGGGGAGAGAAAGACAGAAGACAGACATACAGAGGGGGAGAAAGACAGAAGACAGACAGACAGGGGGGGGAAAGACAGAAGACAGACAGACAGGGGGGGAGAGAAAGACAGAAGACAGACAGACAGGGGAGAGAAAGACAGAAGACAGACAGACAGGGGAGAGAAAGACAGAAGACAGACAGACAGGCATGGGGAGAGAAAGACAGACATACAGAGGGGCAGAAAGACAGAAGACAGACAGACAGGGGGGGGAAGACAGAAGACAGACAGACAGGGGGGAGAGAAAGACAGAAGACAGACAGACAGGGGGAGAGAAAGACAGAAGACAGACAGACAGGGGGGGAGAAGGATTGAGAGAAAGAGAGAGAGAGAGTCTGTACCACTCACCGACACACTGGTTCCATTGATAGTGTTGTAGGTATCCCTGAGGACAGCTACACCGGTACCCTCCCACCAGGTTCTGACAGCCATGTTGACAACGGTGGTTACCATCACACTCATCCATATCTGTCAGGGAAACCACATACACACACAAACAAACACCCACACACACAGCATTACAATAGTTATGTGGCCATACAGTTATCTAACTGTACTGGATAGGTACAAGCAAAAAGGTGAAGTTTCTACCAAATCCCTGTTTATAGTGGAGTTATTGCCATATTGCCTATACCTATCTGATCATTTCAGATCCATATAAAGTGCCTAGGGGTATGGAGTCAGCTGATCCCGAGAGAGGCAGTGATTGGCTGACCTTCACAGCTCTGTCCATTGGGGTCCATTGAGAATCCTCTAGTACACTCGCAGTTGAAGCTGCCTGGGCTGTTCTGACACACACCATTAGAGCCACACAGAGCAGGGTCCGACCCACATTCATTATTGTCTACAGAGAGAGAGAGAGACATTCATTACTATCTACAGAGAGAGAGAGAGACATTCATTACTATCTACAGAGAGAGAGACACTCATTACTATCTACAGAGAGAGAGACACTCATTACTATCTACAGAGAGAGAGAGACATTCATTACTATCTACACAGAGAGAGAGACATTATTATCTACAGAGAGAGATACTCATTACTATCTACAGAGAGAGAGACACTCATTACTATCTACAGAGAGAGAGACACTCATTACTATCTACAGAGAGAGAGACACTCATTACTATCTACAGAGAGAGAGACACTATTTACTATCTACAGAGAGAGAGAGACACTCATTACTATATACAGAGAGAGAGACACTCATTACTATCTACAGAGAGAGAGAGACACTCATTACTATCTACAGAGAGAGAGACACTCATTACTATCTACAGAGAGAGACACTCATTACTATCTACAGAGAGAGACTCATTACTATCTACAGAGAGAGACACTCATTACTATTTACAGAGAGAGACACTCATTACTATCTACAGAGATAGACTCATTACTATCTACAGAGAGAGACTCATTACTATCTACAGAGAGAGACGCTAATTACTATCTGCAGAGAGAGACTCATTACTATCTACGGAGAGAGAGAGACATTACTATCTACGGAGAGAGAGAGACATTACTATCTACAGAGAGAGAGACATTACTATCTACAGAGAGAGAGACATTCATTACTATCTGCAGAGAGAGAGACACTCATTACTATCTACAGAGAGAGAGACATTCATTACTATCTACAGAGAGAGAGACATTCATTACTATCTACAGAGAGAGAGACATTCATTACTATCTACAGAGAGAGAGAGACATTACTATCTGGAAGGAGAGCGGGAGAAGAGAGGAGGAGAGAGGGGAGAGTGGGGGGTGAGCGAGAGGTAGAGAGAGAAAGACCATTGGTCAACAACAGACTGTCTGAGTGACTTACCGACTGATTTACTGACTGACTGACTGACTGGGTGCATCTGTTTGACCTTGGCCAGTGCAGGACCAATGGAATGGTCTCAAATATGCAACCTTCCTTGTTACTCGGGCGAGGTAAAAATAATTCACCACAGACTGACTGGCTGATTGACCAATGAACGGAGGGAGGCTGTCTAGCCACAAAGTCATGGGAGCTGAAGTGCGGAATGGAAAACCCCTGTTGTAACCATGGCAACAGACTGCAAAATTCCACAACAAGTCATTGTTAAGTTGTCATGGCGACAGTTCAGTTGAGCCCAATCTGATGTGTGATAGCAGACGAAGAACATTAAAGAGACTTTTTATGGGGAGAGATGGAAGATAAGTGGCTACATTTGGTTATGTTTGTAAAGCCTAGTCGAGTGGAGGAGGGAGGAGTTTGTGTGTGTGTGTGTGTGTGTGTGTGTTACCTATGCAGGCAGTATGGTGCTGGGTGAAGCCTGGAGGACATTTGCAGGTGAATCCTCCAATGGTGTTCACACACAGGAACTGACAGTTGTGCTGTTTGCTCTGACACTCATCCAGATCTGAGAGGAGGGGGAGAGAGAGAGAGAGGGAGAGAGAGGGGGACAGGGAGAGAGGGGATAGAGAGAGAGGGAGATAGAGATAGGGGGGATAGAGAGAGGGGGGGATAGAGAGAGAGAGAGGGGGATAGAGAGAGAGAGGGGGATAAAGAGAGCGGGGGATAGAGAGAGAGGGGGATAGAGAGAGAGGGGGATAGAGAGAGAGGGGGATAGAGAGAGAGGGGGATAGAGAGAGAGAGGGATAGAGAGAGAGAGGGGGGTAGAGAGAGAGGGGATAGAGAGAGATGGGGATAGAGAGAGAGGGGGATAGAGAGAGAGGGGGATAGAGAGAGAGAGGGATAGAGAGAGAGGGGGATAGAGAGAGAGAGGGGATAGAGAGAGAGGGGGATAGAGAGAGGGGGATAGAGAGAGAGGGATAGAGAGAGAGGGGGATAGAGAGAGAGGGGGATAGAGAGAGAGGGGGATAGAGAGAGAGAGTAAAGGTTAGATTCCAGCTCCACAACTGTATAGAGTTAGTTTCCAGTCCTTCTCCTGTCAGTGACCTGTTGATGAACTGCCACAGAACCAGACCCCGGAAACATGGTGGAAACCAGGCGGAAAGTTTGTGCGTGTGTCTGAATGTGTGTGTCTGAGTGTGTTTGTGTGTATGTGTCTGTGTGAGTGAGTGAGTGTGTATGTGTGTCTGAGTGTGTGTGTGTCTGTGCATGTCTGTGTGCGTGAGCATGTGTAGATACTGCCCTAGGGTAAACATAGCTGTCGCCAAGAGTGGTAATGAGCAATATGGACCAATTATGTTTGTATAAACTCCCCAAACTGACCATACACACTGATAAACACATGACCTACCAGACGCAACAGATCACAATCTCTGCTCACCACATACACGGAAATGCACACACTGTGTGTGTGAGGCTGGCACTGTGACTGTGTGTGTGTGTGTGTGTTTGTGTGTGTGTCTGTGCATGTCTCACCTCGGCAGCTCTTGCCGTCCTCCTGCAGGATGTATCCTCTGGGACAGGAGCAGAGGTAGCTTCCCTCTGTGTTCTTACAGAGGAAGTTACACGGCTTAGGAGCCTGCACACACTCATCCATATCTACACAGGAGAGACAAGTTACACTCATCCATATCTACACAGGAGAGACACGTTACTCATCCATATCTACACAGGAGAGACAAGTTACACTCATCCATATCTACACAGGAGAGACAACTTACACTCATCCATATCTACACAGGAGAGAGACAAGTTACACTCATCCATATCTAGAGAGGAGAGAGAGAAGTTACACTCATCCATATCTACACAGGAGAGAGAAGTTACACTCATCCACATCTACACAGGAGAGAGATAAGTTACACTCATCCACATCTACACATGAGAAAGAGAAGTTACACTCATCCACATCTGCACAGGAGAGAGATAAGTTACACTCATCCACATCTACACAGGAGAGAGACAAGTTACACTCATTCATATCTACACAGGAGAGAGAGAAGTCACATTCATCCACATCTACACAAGCGAGAGACAAGTTACACTCATCCACATCTAGAGGAGAGAGAAGTTACACTCATCCACATCTAGAGAGGAGAGAGAGAAGCTACCCTCATCCATATCTACACAGGAGAGACAAGTTACACTCATCCATATCTACACAGGAGAGAGACAAGTTACACTCATCCATATCTACACAGGAGAGAGAGAAGTCACATTCATCCACATCTACACAAGCGAGAGAGAAGTTACACTCATCCACATCTAGAGGAGAGAGAAGTTACACTCATCCACATCTAGAGAGGAGAGAGAGAAGCTACCCTCATCCATATCTACACAGGAGAGACAAGTTACACTCATCCATATCTACACAGGAGAGAGACAAGTTACACTCATCCATATCTACACAGGAGAGACAAGTTACACTCATCCATATCTACACAGGAGAGAGAGAAGTTACACTCATCCATATCTACACAGGAGAGAGAAGTTACACTCATCCATATCTAGAGAGGAGAGATAGAAGCTACACTCATCCACATCTAGAGGAGAGAGAAGTTACACTCATCCACATCTAGAGAGGAGAGAGAGAAGTTACACTAATCCATATCTACACAGGAGAGAGAAGTTACACTCATTCACATCTACACAGGAGAGAGAGAAGTTACACTCATCCACATCTACACTGGAGAGAGACAAGTTACACTCATCCACATCTAGAGAGGAGAGAGAGAAGCTACACTCATCCATATCTACACAGGAGAGAGAAGTTACACTCATCCATATCTAGACAGGAGAGAGAGAAGTTACACTCATCCACATCTATAGGAGAGAGAAGTTACACTCATCCACATCTACACAGGAGAGAGACAAGTTACACTCATCCACATCTAGAGAGGAGAGAGACAAGTTACACTCATCCATATCTACACAGGAGAGAGAAAAGTTACATTCATCCACATCTACACAAGCGAGAGAGAAGTTACACTCATCCACATCTACACAGGAGAGAGAGAAGTTACACTCATCCATATCTAGAGAGGAGAGATAGAAGCTACACTCATCCACATCTAGAGGAGAGAGAAGTTACACTCATCCACATCTAGAGAGGAGAGAGAGAAGTTACACTCATCCATATCTACACAGGAGAGAGAAGTTACACTCATTCACATCTACACAGGAGAGAGACAAGTTACACTCATCCACATCTACACAGGAGAGAGAGAAGTTACACTCATCCACATCTACACAGGAGAGAGAGAAGTTACACTCATCCATATCTACACAGGAAAGAGACAAGTTACAATCATCCATATCTACAAAGGAGAGAGACAAGTTACACTCATCCATATCTACACAGGAGAGAGACAAGTTACACTCATCCACATCTAGAGAGGAGAGAGAGAAGTTACACTCATCCATATCTACACAGGAGAGAGAAGTTACACTCATCCATATCTAGAGAGGAGAGAGATAAGTTACACTCATCCACATCTACACATGAGAGAGAGAAGTTACACTCATCCACATCTGCACAGGAGAGAGAGAAGTTACACTCATCCACATCTACACAGGAGAGAGACAAGTTACACTCATCCATATCTACACAGGAGAGAGAGAAGTCACATTCATCCATATCTAGAGAGGAGAGAGAGAAGCTACACTCATCCACATCTAGGGGAGAGAGAAGTTACACTCATCCACATCTAGAGAGGAGAGAGATAAGTTACACTCATCCATATCTACACAGGAGAGAGAAGTTACACTCATCCACATCTACACAGGAGAGAGATAAGTTACACTCATCCACATCTACACATGAGAAAGAGAAGTTACACTCATCCACATCTGCACAGGAGAGAGAGAAGTTACACTCATCCACATCTACACAGGAGAGAGACAAGTTACACTCATCCATATCTACACAGGAGAGAGAGAAGTCACATTCATCCACATCTACACAAGCGAGAGAGAAGTTACACTCATCCACATCTAGAGGAGAGAGACATTACACTCATCCACATCTAGAGAGGAGAGAGAGAGAAGCTACACTCATCCATATCTACACAGGAGAGAGAAGTTACACTCATCCATATCTAGGCAGGAGAGAGAGAAGTCACATTCATCTACACAAGCGAGAGACAAGTTACACTCATCCACATCTAGAGGAGAGAGAAGTTACACTCATCCACATCTACACAGGAGAGAGACAAGTTACACTCATCCATATCTACACAGGAGAGAGAGAAGTCACATTCATCCACATCTACACAAGCGAGAGAGAAGTTACACTCATCCACATCTAGAGGAGAGAGAAGTTACACTCATCCACATCTAGAGAGGAGAGAGAGAAGCTACACTCATCCATATCTACACAGGAGAGAGAAGTTACACTCATCCATATCTAGACAGGAGAGAGAGAAGTTACACTCATCCACATCTATAGGAGAGAGAAGTTACACTCATCCACATCTACACAGGAGAGAGACAAGTTACACTCATCCATATCTACACAGGAGAGAGAGAAGTCACATTCATCCACATCTACACAAGCGAGAGAGAAGTTACACTCATCCACATCTACACAGGAGAGAGAGAAGTTACACTCATCCATATCTACACAGGAGAGAGAAGTTACACTCATCCATATCTAGAGAGGAGAGATAGAAGCTACACTCATCCACATCTAGAGGAGAGAGAAGTTACACTCATCCACATCTAGAGAGGAGAGAGAGAAGTTACACTCATCCATATCTACACAGGAGAGAGAAGTTACACTCATTCACATCTACACAGGAGAGAGAGAAGTTACACTCATCCACATCTACACTGGAGAGAGACAAGTTACACTCATCCACATCTACACAGGAGAGAGAGAAGTTACACTCATCCACATCTACACAGGAGAGAGAGAAGTTACACTCATCCATATCTACACAGGAAAGAGACAAGTTACAATCATCCATATCTACAAAGGAGAGAGACAAGTTACACTCATCCACATCTAGAGAGGAGAGAGAGAAGTTACACTCATCCATATCTACACAGGAGAGAGAAGTTACACTCATCCATATCTAGAGAGGAGAGAGATAAGTTACACTCATCCACATCTACACATGAGAGAGAGAAGTTACACTCATCCACATCTGCACAGGAGAGAGAGAAGTTACACTCATCCACATCTACACAGGAGAGAGACAAGTTACACTCATCCATATCTACACAGGAGAGAGAGAAGTCACATTCATCCATATCTAGAGAGGAGAGAGAGAAGCTACACTCATCCACATCTACACAGGAGAGAGAGAAGTTACACTCATCCATATCTACACAGGAAAGAGACAAGTTACAATCATCCATATCTACACAGGAGAGAGACAAGTTACACTCATCCATATCTACACAGGAGAGAGACAAGTTACACTCATCCACATCTACACAGGAGAGAGAGAAGTTACACTCATCCATATCTACACAGGAGAGAGGGAGGAGAAAGCCTGGTCAAAGGTAGTGGGAAATAGAGTGTGATTTGGGGCTGGACCTTAGACAGTGTTAGAGTGTCATAGTCTTACCCACACACAGGGTGCCAGTGATATCTGTGGTGTACCCAGTTTTACACACACAGCTGTAGGAGCCCAGGCTGTTGACACACTGTCCGTTCACACACAGGTTCCCCATCACACGACACTCATCTATGTCTGAGGGAGAGAGAGTCCTGTCAACTACAACATTATCATAATAAACAAACACTTATCAATGTCTGAGGGAGAGAGAGTCCTGTCAACTACAACATTATCATAATAAACAAACACTTATCAATGTCTGAGGGAGAGAGAGTCCTGTCAACTACAACATTATCATAATAAACACACACTCATATATGTCTGAGGGAGAGAGAGTCCTGTCAACTACAACATTATCATAATAAACACACACTCATATATGTCTGAGGGAGAGAGAGTCCTGTCAACTACAACATTATCATAATAAACACACACTTATCAATGTCTGAGGGAGAGAGAGTCCTGTCAACTACAACATTATCATCATAAACACACACTTATCAATGTCTGAGGGAGAGACAGTCCTGTCAACTACAACATTATCATAATAAACACACACTCATATATGTCTGAGGGAGAGAGAGTCCTGTCAACTACAACATTATCATAATAAACACACACTCATCTATGTCTGAGGGAGAGAGAGTCCTGTCAACTACAACATTATCATCATAAACACACACTTATCAATGTCTGAGGGAGAGAGAGTCCTGTCAACTACAACATTATCATCATAAACACACACTTATCAATGTCTGAGGGAGAGAGAGTCCTGTCAACTACAACATTATCATAATAAACACACACTCATCTGCATTTGCCTGAGTAGTCCTCAGGTAGATCCCAACCGTCCATAAAGTGGAGGTAGTTTGGTTAGACCTGAAGACAATGTGATGTCACAGAGCTATTGCCTCTGCTTTAGCTCAGTGGACTAGTGATTGTGTACCATCCATGGCGCAGGGTTGTGTATAGATATGAGTGAGTATTTCTACCTTTGCCGTCTGTTGTGTATCCGGGCCCCAGTGGACACATCTTCTTGTAGTGTGTGGTCCCAGGTAGAGGACACAGCTCACAGTTAGAACCCCAGCCTCGTCCTCCATCACAGCAACACTCAGACTTAGTCACACTGTTCCTGCTACTGGACTGCATCTGGCACAGTGTAGTCAACACCTCCGTGAAACACAGTCCCTGGCGGTTATCTAGATGAGAGGGAGAGAGAGAGAGTGAGTGAGAGATAGAGATAGAGTGAGAGTGTGAGTGAGAGAGATGTAGGGAAAGGGGTGTATTTACCTATACATTCAGTCTGTGTAGGGTTGGCGCTGAAGCCTTGGTCACACCTGCAGCGATAGCTTCCAACCGTGTTCTCACAACGACCGTTCTCACAGATACCTGGCTTAGCAGAGCATTCGTTCAGATCTACACACACACACACACACACACACACACACACACACACACACACACACACACACACACACACACACACACACACACACACACACACACACACACACACACACACACACACACACACACACACACACACACACACACACACACGGTGGAGATATAGTGATTAAATCCAGAACAGATCTGCAGGGTAGTCTGAATAAAACTATATCAGATATTGTGAGATGAATGTCAGTTTATTGCAGTAGTTCACCAGATGGACAAATCCCCATGAAGTATGATGGTTCTAACCTCAATGGAACCCTACATGAACTACAGATCCATTAGCACATATATTGTTTGCTACTACAAGTAGATGATAGGAATATTGTATGTGTGTACATTGTATGGGATCATACTCCTCTTTGGTGTCTTGGTAAGTTTGGTGTATATGTGAATTGAATAACCCCATAACATAGACCAGCCATGAACTGGTGAGAAAACCAGAATTGTATGTGTTAGTGTGTGTGTCTTACCTATGCACCCCTCTCCGTTAGGGGCCCGTGTGTAACCAGGGTTACAGATACACATGTAGGTCCCGATGAGGTTCTTACAGCGCATCCCTCTGCTCTCACAGTCATCCAGCCCATCCTCACACTCATTCTGGTCTGCAGGGGAGGGGAGAGAACACACACCGTGAGTGTGTGTACAATAATGTGTGTGCTTGTATCTGAGTGTGTGTGTGAGCGTGTGTACGTGCGTGAATTTGTGCATGAGTGTGTGTCGAAGCTTGTGTGTGTGTGTGTGCGCATGTGCATGTGTGTATGTGTGTGACAAAGTGCTTTCCTGGGTAACAGAGGATGTGTGTTTCCAGCCCTCCCAGAGTATATAAAGGTCTGTTTATAATAGTCATGTAAATACCAGCCTATAGTCCACACACTGACATCTTCCTCCTGTCTCCTGTCTGTCTCTGACTCAACACTGGTTCCCTCTCCTCCCCTTGTAAAACCCTTGTTATGCTCTCTCTCTCCCACACAGTGTTTATAAAGTCTTATTCCGATACAGAGAGTTGAGGCAGGGGTGAGGTGGAGACTCCAAGCCTTATGTAAGATGGTAGATAGCTGAAGCCTCATACAGTGACGTCACCGGGGATGAGAAGTAACTGTCACCTCAGAATCCTAAAATACATTTCTGGTTTAACTGCGCTGTACTGACGACAGACTATGGAATGTTGAATGTTTCTCTACATTCCCATAGTCCCTGCTGTACCTACAGTCTCTACAGTCCATTTAGTATCTATAGCAGATTCCAGTCCCTGCTGTACCTACAGTCTCTACAGTCCATTTAGTATCTATAGCAGATTCCAGTCCCTGCTGTACCTACAGTCTCTACAGTCCATTTAGTATCTATAGCAGATTCCAGTCCCTGCTGTACCTACAGTCTCTACAGTCCATTTAGTATCTATAGCAGATTCCAGTCCCTGCTGTACCTACAGTCTCTACAGTCCATTTAGTAGCTATAGCAGATTCCAGTCCCTGCTGTACCTAGTCTCTACAGTCCATTTAGTATCTATAGCAGATTCCAGTCCCTGCTGTACCTACAGTCTCTACAGTCCATTTAGTATCTATAGCAGATTCCAGTCCCTGCTGTACCTACAGTCTCTACAGACCATTTAGTATCTATAGCAGATTCCAGTCCCTGCTGTACCTACAGTCTCTACAGTCCATTTAGTATCTATAGCAGATTCCAGTCCCTGCTGTACCTACAGTCTCTACAGTCCATTTAGTATCTATAGCAGATTCCAGTCCCTGCTGTACCTACAGTCTCTACAGTCCATTTAGTATCTATAGCAGATTCCAGTCCCTGCTGTACCTACAGTCTCTACAGACCATTTAGTATCTATAGCAGATTCCAGTCCCTGCTGTACCTACAGTCTCTACAGTCCATTTAGTATCTATAGCAGATTCCAGTCCCTGCTGTACCTACAGTCTCTACAGACCATTTAGTATCTATAGCAGATTCCAGTCCCTGCTGTACCTACAGTCTCTACAGTCCATTTAGTATCTATAGCAGATTCCAGTCCCTGCTGTATCTACAGTCTCTACAGTCCATTTAGTATCTATAGCAGATTCCAGTCCCTGCTGTACCTACAGTCTCTACAGTCTATTTAGTATTTATAGCAGATTCCAGTCCCTGCTGTACCTACAGTCTCTACAGTCCATTTAGTATCTATAGCAGATTCCAGTCCCTGTTGTACCTACAGTCTCTACAGTCCATTTAGTATATATAGCAGATTCCAGTCCCTGCTGTACCTACAGTCTCTACAGTCCATTTAGTAGCTATAGCAGATTCCAGTCCCTGCTGTACCTACAGTCTCTACAGTCTATTTAGTATCTATAGCAGATTCCAGTCACTGCCATACCTACAGGCCCTAAAGTAAGATATCTATAGTATATTATAAACTGGGTGATTCAAACCCTGAATGCTGATTGGCTGACAGCCATGGTATATCAGACCGTATACCATGGGTATAACTTTCACGCCCTGACCTTAGTTATCTTTGTTTTCTTTATTATTTTGGTTAGGTCAGGGTGTGACAAGGGTGGTTGGTTTAGTTTTTGTATTGTCTAGGTGTTTTCCCCTGTCTAGGGTTTTTTGTATATCTATGGGGTTTTTGTATGTCTAGGTATATGTAGGTCTATGGTGGCCTGAATTGGTTCCCAATCAGAGACAGCTGTTTATCGTTGTCTCTGATTGGGGATCCTATTTAGGTTGCCATTTTCCATTTTGGGTTTGTGGGTTATTGTCTATGTGTAGTTGCCTGTCAGTACGTGTGTATCATTGCGCCTGTGTTGTTTTGTATACATTGTTCAGTGTTTATTCTTCATTATAAGAAGTATGTATTCTTATCACGCTGCGCATTGGTCTCCTTGTTATGACGAACGTGACAATAACAAACAAATGTTTACTGCTCTAATTACATTGGTAACCAGTTTCTAATAGCAAAAGGCACTCTGTGCGTTGTGCTTAAGAACAGCCCTTAGCCGTGGTACATTGGCCCTATACTACACCCCTTAGGCCTTATTGCTTAAATCCAGTCCCTATTGGCCTATAGTAGATATCTATAGCAGATTCCAGTCCCTACAGGCCTATAGTAGATATCTATAGCAGATTCCAGTCCCTACAGGCCTATAGTAGATATCTATAGCATATTCCAGTCCCTACAGGCCTATAGTAGATATCTATAGCAGATTCCAGTCCCTACAGACCTATAGTAGATATCTATAGCAGATTACTGTCCCTACAGGCCTATAGTAAGATATCTATAGCAGATTCCAGTCCCTACGGCCTATAGTAGATGTCTATAGCAGATTCCAGTCCCTACAGGCCTATAGTAGATATCTATAGCAGATTCCAGTCCCTACAGACCTATAGTAGATATCTATAGCAGATTCCAGTCCCTACGGCATATAGTAGATATCTATAGCAGATTCCAGTCCCTACAGGCCTATAGTAGATATCTATAGCAGATTCCAGTCCCTACAGGCCTATAGTAGATATCTATAGCAGATTCCAGTCCCTACAGGCCTATAGTAGATATCTATAGCAGATTCCAGTCCCTACAGACCTATTGTAGATATCTATAGCAGATTCCAGTCCCTACGGCCTATAGTAGATATATATAGCAGATTCCAGTCCCTACAGGCCTATAGTAGATATCTATAGCAGATTCCATTCCCTACAGAACTATAGTAGATATCTATAGCAGATTCCAGTCCCTACAGGCCTATAGTAGATATCTATAGCAGATTCCAGTCCCTACAGGCCTATAGTAGATATCTATAGCAGATTCCAGTACCTACGGCCTATAGTAGATATCTATAGCAGATTCCAGTCCCTACAGACCTATTGTAGATATCTATAGCAGATTCCAGTCCCTACGGCCTATAGTAGATATATATAGCAGATTCCAGTCCCTACAGGCCTATAGTAGATATCTATAGCAGATTCCAGTCCCTACAGACCTATTGTAGATATCTATGGCAGATTCCAGTCCCTACGGCCTATAGTAGATATCTATAGCAGATTCCAGTCCCTACAGGCCTATAGTAGATATCTATAGCAGATTCCAGTCCCTACAGACCTATAGTAGATATCTATAGCAGATTCCAGTCCCTACAGACCTATAGTAAGATATCTATAGCAGATTCCAGTCCCTACAGGCCTATAGTAGATATCTATAGAAGATTCCAGTCCCTACAGACCTATAGTAGATATCTAGAGCAGATTCCAGTCCCTACAGGCCTATAGTAGATATCTAGAGCAGATTCCAGTCCCTACAGGCCTATAGTAGATATCTATAGCAGATTCCAGTCCCTACAGGCCTATAGTAGATATCTATAGCAGATTCCAGTCCCTACAGACCTATAGTATATATCTATAGCAGATTCCAGTCCCTACAGGCCTATAGTAGATATCTATAGCAGATTCCAGTCCCTACAGGCCTATAGTAGATATCTATAGCAGATTCCAGTCCCTACAGGCCTAT
>NW_027261024.1:160000-165000 GCF_045791955.1 Oncorhynchus clarkii lewisi
TGCGTGTGTGCGTGTGTGTGTGTGTGTGTGTGTGTGTGTGCGTGTGTTAGGGTTGCAAAGGGATGGTATATTACTGGAAACATTCTAAGTTTACTACTAAACTACCAAAATGTTGGTATCTTTCAAGGATTTTATGTAATCTATCACAAGACATCTAGTGGCCCTTTTGGGTACTGTAATTATCTCTGGCTCTCTGTGTGGCCTTATCAAATGTAAAATATATGAAATAATTAAATAAGATGATTAGAAAAAATAGAATGACAAAGCTGTAAAATAATATACTAAATATAGAGATGCTTTTTGTCATTAATGAGGCTATTTCCTCTGTAACCATTCGGTCTATCTACTAGAAACTCATGGTCAATATGGACACAGATGAAAAAACTAAAGTGATACGATACATGAATACATTTTTCTAAAGTTATTCAAGTATAAATGACCAAAGTTACGATAGATTGCCATAGATTTTTGGTTAATTAACAAAATGACTGAAGATTTCCAAGCGTATGTATGTTACCTTCACAGGTCTCGTCCTGTATATAGTAGCCAAGTGGGCAGATACACCTGTAGGAACCGTCCAGATTCTGACAGGTGCCTGGACCACAAGTCCTAGGGTTCACGGCACACTCATTGACGTCTGGGAGACAGAACACACACCACATTACACACACTCAGTTAAACTCTTTAGAAATGAAACAGAGTTAATACAGCATGGAAATAGTACAGATAATGTTGCTGTGAGAGGAGAGAGAGACTGAGAAGAGGGTTGAGATAACGTGAAGGAAAATGAGACAGGTGAGAAAACTAAGAGGAGAGAGAAAGGGATGACAAAGGCGTGAGAGGAGAGAGTAATGACAGAATGAAGGGAGGAGAGAGTTAGAGAGGAAGGAGATAAGGAGAGAGTAATGACAGAATGAAGGGAGGAGAGAGTTAGAGAGGAAGGAGATAAGGAGAGAGTAATGACAGAATGAAGGGAGGAGAGAGTTAGAGAGGAAGGAGATAAGGAGAGAGTAATGACAGGAGGAAGAGAGGAGAGAGATAAGGAGAGTAATGACATGAGGATGGGAGGAGAGAGTTAGAGAGGAAGGAGATAAGGAGAGAGAGTAATGACAGGAGGATGGGAGGAGAGAGTTAGAGAGGAAGGAGATAAGGAGAGAGAGTAATGACAGGAGGATGGGAGGAGAGAGATAAGGAGAGAGAGTAATGACAGGAGGATGGGAGGGATCAGAAGAGAGGAGAGAGATAGAAAGGAAGGAGATAAGGAGAGATTAATGACAGGAGGAAGGGAGGAGAGAGATAGAGAGGAAGGAGATAAGGAAAGAGAGTAATGACAGGAGGATGGGAGGAAAGAGATAGAGAGGAAGGAGATAAGGAGAGAGTAATGACAGGAGGAAGGGAGGAGAGAGATAGAGAGGAAGGAGACAAGGAGAGAGTCATGTGACAGTTCCTCACCAACACAAATTCTTCCGTCGGCGCTGAGTTCGTAGCCATCGCGACACACACACACGAAGGAGCCCAGGGTGTTAATACAGTTCCCGTTCCTACACAGCCCTCTCTGGCTCGAACACTCATCCGTATCTGGTAACACAGGCGGAAAGATAAACACACACCGTACACACACACCTAAGGCCTTTAGCTCAGTGGGCTAACACAGTCCTGTGGCGTGCAGAAGACCTGGCTTCAAAACATAGTTAGTCACACACACACACACCTACCTATGCAGTCATTGTTGTGTGAGAGCTGAAAGCCTGGGTAACACAGGCAGTTATAGGATCCCACTGTGTTCTTACAGGTCCCGTTTCCACATGGCTGTCTCTCACACTCATCCACATCTACAACAACAGGAGAACATCATTACAACATCAGCACAACATTATCACAACCTACTGGCAACCACTCTCTCACCAGGTCCAGTGACAACAATGACTACTTGACTGAGTACTTATTACAAACTATCCACTAGTGGAGGCCAATGAGTTATGATTGAACTGCATGTTACTTTGGAGAGAGGAGTGAGATCACGTGAAAAAGAGCCCTTGTGATAATTAGATTCAGCTCGATGGACCATGAAAAATAACTACAGCACTATTCACTAATATGATTCATGGAAGATTAGAGGTTGTTGTTGTTGTTGTTGTTGTACTCACCTATACACATGGCCAGGTCTGATGTAGCCTTGAAACCATTGGGGCAGATACAGCGATAGCTTCCCAACGTATCAATACACTGGCCTGGGCTACACACTCCTGGGTTCTCCACACACTCATTGCGATCTGTAGAGAGAGAGAGGGAGCAAGAGAGAGAGAGAGAGAGAGAGGGAGAAAGAGGGAGAGAGAGAGAGGGAGCGCGAGAGAGAGAGAGAGAGGGAGAGGGAGCGAGAGAGAGAGGTAGAGAGAGAGGGAGAGAAAGAGAGAGAGAGAGAGGTAGAGAGAGGGAGAGGGAGCGAGAGAGAGAGGTAGAGAGAGAGGGAGAGAAAGAGAGAGAGAGAGAGAGAGAGAGAGAGAGGGAGGGAGAGGGAGCGAGAGAGAGAGGTAGAGAGAGAGGGAGAGAAAGAGAGAGAGAGAGAGGTAGAGAGATGGAGAGAGAGCGAGAACAAAAAGATAGCGAGGGTCAGAAGATGTGGAACACACACTGCTACGCAGGACTAACCTCCACAGTGAGACTGGGACAGACTACAGGACTAACCTCCACAGTGAGACTGGGACAGACTACAGGACTAACCTCCACAGTGAGACTGGGACAGACTACAGGACTAACCCCCACAGTGAGACTGGGACAGACCACAGACTCCACAGGACTAACCCCCACAGTGAGACTGGGACAGACTACAGGACTAACCTCCACAGTGAGACTGGGACAGACCACAGGACTAACCTCCACAGTGAGACTGGGACAGACCACAGGACTAACCTCCACAGTGAGACTGGGACAGACCACAGGACTAACCTCCACAGTGAGACTGGGACAGACCACAGGACTAACCTCCACAGTGAGACTGGGACAGACCACAGGACTAACCTCCACAGTGAGACTGGGACAGACTACAGGACTAACCTCCACAGTGAGACTGGGACAGACTACAGGACTAACCCCCACAGTGAGACTGGGACAGACCACAGGACTAACCCCCACAGTGAAACTGGGACAGACTACAGGACTAACCCCCACAAGGAGACTGGGAGAGGGTCTCATTAAGGCCACTCAGTGTACACTCTGTTACTGTAGTTACTGTGGTCTACAGTGTACACTCTGTTACTGTAGTTACTGTGGTCTACAGTGTACACTCTGTTACTGTAGTTACTGTGGTTTACAGTGTTCACTCTGTTACTGTAGTTACTGTGGTCTACAGTGTACACTGTTACGGTAGTTACTGTGGTCTACAGTGTATACTCTGTTACTGTAGTTACTGTGGTCTACAGTGTACACTCTGTTGCTATAGTTACTGTGGTCTACAGTGTATACTATGTTACTGTAGTTACTGTGGTCTACAGTGTACACTCTGTTGCTATAGTTATTGTGGTCTACAGTGTACACTCTGTTACTGTAGTTACTGTGGTCTACAGTGTACACTGTGTTACTGTAGTTACTGTGGTCTACAGTGTATACTCTGTTACTGTAGTTACTGTGGTCTACACCTCCACTGTGTTTGGTTACACATAAAAGCAGGAAGAACAACAGGATGCTGCTATTGAAAAGGCTGGGTCCATATTACAGGCGTACATTCCTTTCTCACACAGCTACTCTGAGGGACGTGCTGCTCTCTAGGCTTTCCTCTCATCATAATCCAGGGTGTTTAGCAGGGAGAGCAGGGGGGGAACTACAGGCCAGTAAAGCCCAGAGGAGCTCCTCTAGGAGGTGTAAGATATGCAGCACAGCCCCCTGGTCCCTGACACATGCCTCACATACTCACTAACTAACGACTAACCAGGACAGCATGTCTAACACATTCTTCTACTTGTCCAACACACACATTATTCTGTTCTTCTATCCCTCTCCGTCTGTCTGTTGGTCTGTCTGTCTCTATGGTGCCAGTCTGCTTGTTATTTAGACTAGAACTCCTTTGTCTTTGTCATGTCATTGAACAAAAATGTTTGGTATGACAAAATAATTGTATTTGGCATGGCAACGACATAAATATACTGACACCAGGAATAGGGGATCTATTTAGAAAACATTCATTTTTCTGCTCCCTTTCTTCTCCTCCCTGACACTCAGCCTATTCTCCCCCATCCTTACCCAGACACTATCCTCCCCCATCTTTACCCAGACACTATCCTCCCCCATCCTTACCCAGACACTATCCTCCTCCATCCTTACCCAGACACTATCCTCCTCCATCCTTACCCAGACACTATCCTCCCCCATCCTTACCCAGACACTATCCTCCCCCATCCTTAACCAGACACTATCCTCCTCCATCGTTACCCAGACACTATCCTCTCCCATCCTTACCCAGACACTATCCTCCTCCATCATTACCCAGAAACTATCCTCCTCCATCCTTACCCAGACACTATCCTCCCCCATCCTTACCCAGACACTATCCTCTCCCATCCTTACCCAGACACTATCCTCCCCCATCTTTACCCAGACACTATCCTCCCCCATCTTTACCCAGACACTATCCTCCCCCATCCTTACCCAGACACTATCCTCCTCCATCCTTACCCAGACACTATCCTCCTCCATCCTTACCCAGACACTATCCTCCTCCATCCTTACCCAGACACTATCCTCCCCCATCCTTACCCAGACACTATCTTCCCCCATCCTTACCCAGACACTATCCTCCTCCATCCTTACCCAGACACTATCCTCTCCCATCCTTACCCAGACACTATCCTCCCCCATCTTTACCCAGACACTATCCTCCCCCATCCTTACCCAGACACTATCCTCCCCCGTCTTTACCCAGACACTATCCTCCCCCATCATTACCCAGACACTATCCTCCCCCATCCTTACCCAGACACTATCCTCCCCCATCCTTACCCAGACAC